>NC_048569.1:3558672-3708663 GCF_013265735.2 Oncorhynchus mykiss
ATCATATACATGGGCTACACATACTGAGACAGAGGGGCGCTGTTTCCCTCGCTCAGATGATTTCTCTGGTGATGTTCCTGCCAGTTGCGAATTAATGGAAAATTATGAAAACACAAAGATAGAGATGAAAGCATCGAGCTAAAGGCTGCTGATTTTAAGGAGCGGGAGACTAATCTGGGCGCTTATAAGAAATCCCACCATGGCCTCAGACAAACCATCAAACAAGCAAAGCATCAATACAGGATTAAGATTAAATCGTACTAGACCGACTCTGAAGCTCGTCGGATGTGGCAGGGCTTGAAAACTATTACAGACTACAAAGGGAAACCCAGCCGCGAGCTGCCCAGTGACGTGAGCCTACCAGACGCGCTAAATGCCTTTTATGCTCGCCTCGAGGCAAGCAACACCCGAAGCATGCCCGAGAGCACCAGCTGTTCTGGATGACTGTGTGGTAATGATGTGAACAAAACCTTTAAACAGATCAAGATTCACAAAGCCTCTGGGCCAGACGGATTACAAGGACGTGTACTCAAAGCATGCAAGGCCAACTGGCAAGTGTCTTCACTGACATTTTCAACCCCTCCCTGACCGAGTTTGTAATACCTACATGTTTCAAGCAGACAAGCATAGTCCCTATGCCCAAGGAAGCGAAGGTAGCCTGCCTAAATGATTACCACCCCGTGGGAATTACGTTGGTAGCCATGAAGTGCATTGAAAGGTGGTCATGGCTCACATCAGCAGCATCCTCCTGGACACCCTAGACCCACTCCAATTTGCATACCGCCACAACAGATCCACAGATGATGCAATCTCAATCACACTCCACACTGCCCTTTCTCACCTGGACAAAAGGAACACCTATGTGAGAATGCTATTCATTGACTACAGCTCAGCTTTCAACACCATATTGCCCACGATGCTCATTACTAAGCTAAGGACTCTGGGACTAAACACCTCCCTCTGCAACTGGATGCTGGACTTCCTAACAGGTTGCCCCCAGGTGGTAAGAGTAGGGAACAACACATCTGCCACGCTGATCCTTAACACTGGGGCCCCTCAGGGGTGTATACTTAGTCCACTCCTGTATTCCCTGTTCACCCACGACTGCGTGGCCAAACATGACTTCAACACCATCATTAAGTTTGCTGACGACACAACAGTGGTAGGCCTGATCACCAACAACGATGAGACGGCCTATAGGGAGGAGGTCAGAATACTGGCAGTGTGGTGCCAGGACAACAACCTCTCCCTCAATGTGAGCAAGACTAATTAACTGATCGTGGACTACAGGAAAAGGCAGGTTGAACAGGCCCCCATTAATTAACATCGACGGGGCTTTAGTGGATCGGGTCGAGAGTTTCAAGTTCCTTGGTGTCCACATCACCAACAAACAATCATGGTCCAAACATACCAAGACAGTCGTGAAGAGGGCACAACAAAACCTCTTCCCCCTCAGGAGACTGAAAATAATTGGCATGGGTCCCCAGATCCTTGAAAGGTTCTACAGCTGCACCATTGAGAGCATCCTGACCGGTTGCATCACCACCTGGTATGACAACTGCTCGGCATCTGACCATAAGGCGCTAGAGAGGATATTGCGAACGTCCCAGTACATCACTGGGGACAATATTTTCTGAAATATTCCAAGCTGTTTAACGGCACAGTCAGCTTAGTGTATGTAAACTTCTGACCCACTGGAATTGTGATACAGTGAATTATAAATTAATTATAAATTAAAAATTAAAATTATAAATTAAATATTCTGTCTGTAAACAATTGTTGGAAAAATGACTTGTGTCATGCACAAAGTAGATGTCCTAACCGACTTGAAAAAGCTATAGTTTGTTAACAAGACATTTGTGGAGTGGTTGAAAAATGAGTTATAATGACTCCAACCTAAGTGTATGTAACGTCCGACTTCAACTATAAACCTCATAAAGTATGTAATCTCATTATTGTTTTTCTTATTGTATAACTTTTTTATTATTACTTTCTTTTTACTAAATATTTTCTAAACTCTTCTTGAACTGCATTGTTGGTTAATTAAGGGCTTGTAAGTAAGCATTTCACGGGTAAAGTCCACACTTGTTCTATTCGGCACATGAGACAATAAAGTTTGATTTGATTTGAAAGATACATTATTTAATCATTTTAATTAATTTATTGATAAAATATTTGGGGAAGCCTGATTCCATTTGGCATCCATGAATACACACCACTGCTAATGATATTGATACCTTATTTTTTCGCAAACCCCTTAAAAGCTCTCGGGGGAAAATAAACATACACACAATTCACTATTGTAATTCACTATGTGGTTGGTTCCTTGAAGCTCACTGCTTTCTGACGAGGGAGAGTCACTGGTCAACGAGACCAAATTGGAGGTTTGTCTTTTTTCAGCTGCAATTTTACCAAAACGTCAACTGTCCGGTGACAACTGTCCGGTGACAACTGTCCGGTGACAAATGGGTTTTTTCAGTACAAGTGGCAGGAAGGGTAAACCCGCGGGCGCCTGCGTTAGTGGATTTTTTTAGCAGACATTTGGAGAGTGTCTAGTGGATGAAAGAAGAAAGAGAATAGCGGATGTTTTTTCCAGATCAAATGGATGTTAATATAATTTATTTTTGGAAGTTAACATATTTTACTAACAGAAAATGAGATGGAACCTAACAATAAGTTATGAATAATACCCAAACTGTAACGACGTGTTGATCATTCCCAAATCTGCATTGTTTTTCTTAATATGTTATTTTTCATTGACCTGCAAACCAAACGGAAACTCGATCATTTTCTTATATAAATGCATTTATTTATAATATTTTTAGATGAAAAGCTGCAGGTTTGGTCAATATTTGTATGTGCGTGAGTTATGGCCGCGCTCCCTCCTGTTGGTGTCTGACCGAGATCATTACATGGGAGACGGAGAGATCTAACCGGTGCTGCGCTGGGACATCAAGAGGTGCAGGGGAACGAGTGGAGATCCGTTTTTCGGTGTGGTCGGAGGTCCCTGTTGCGTGATGACGGGGCTCAGGATTTGGGTTGCGTTTGTCCGGTTTGTGCTGCTCCCTATGCTCGCACCATGCACCTTGCTGTTGTGCGTTCTGATTCCAGTGTGTCTCTCCCACCCGCAGCCTTGTCAAATCCTCAATCGGATTGGGCACACGGTGCGCGTGGGGGCCCTGCAACTGCAGCCGCGGCTCTTCAGCCACGTTTCCACCTTCAGAGGCGGTAAAGAAGCCCCTGTCCCGGTTGATGAATGGGATATACACGGCGGCACGAGGGAAGCAGTGGAGAGACAGTTGGAAAATATTACCAAAAGTGTCAATGAACACGATTTACGCAGCCTAGGGACTAGGGCGTCGATAAACAGCCAACACAAGGACAGGGGGTGTAAAAGTAAGAACATGTACAAACAGAACGAGAGTGAGAGAAGTGTGTTCATGCCGAGGGACTCGATCCTATTAGCCACGGAGACGTTGAATCGCATGGCCGGTCTGTTACCATATAACCTCTCATTGGAGGTAGTGATGGCTGTGGACGCGGGGCTCGGGGAATTACCCACGTTCTCCTCCTCTACCCCGGTCTGTGAAGACCCCATGTCGTTTCTGCAGAGTGTTTGTCATACTGTTATAGTCCAAGGAGTTTCTGCTATGATGGCTTTCCCTCAGACCAGGGACGACCTGGTGAAGTTGGAATTCATCGCGTCAACGCTTCAGATTCCTGTCATCAGTGTTGTCCAGAACGTATTCAAACGGCAGAGTAAGGTAAGGCAGTTAATGTCTGTTGGCTTAAAACACTAATGTAATATTAGCATAATATTGTCTTTGCCGTATGTGGTGTATGAACAGAGCCCTCAAGTTTAGAAAGTACAACCATGGACAGTTGAAGAAGGAACGGTTTGTTAATTCAGCATCACCGACAGGACTCCTCGTGCTGCTTTTGAGATTTCAACTCGACAAGTAAATGTTTGTATTTTTTATAAACTTGTCCTGTGTAACATGGGCAGCTAAATTCACACTCCATAAACAATCTATCCCACAAATATCACAGCACACACACACACACACACACACACACACACACACACACACACACACACACACACACACACACACACACAAACACACGCACCCCCACAACTTTTATTTTTTGCCCTAGCACTACACAGCTGTTTAAAATAATCAAAGCTTGAAGATGAATTAGTTATTTGAATTAGCTGTGTAGTGCTAGGGCAAAAACCCTGGGATCTTTCTCTAGCATCATGGCAGCATAGTGGTTAGATCTACACCCCCTGGGATCTCTCTGTTTGTCTCTACCCCAGCATCATGGCAGCATAGTGGTTAGATCTACACCCCCTGGGATCTCTCTGTTTGTCTCTACCCCAGCATCATGGCAGCATAGTGGTTAGATCTACACCCCCTGGGATCTCTCTGTTAGTCTCTACCCCAGCATCATGGCAGCATAGTGGTTAGATCTACACCCCCTGGGATCTCTCTATTAGTCTCTACCCCAGCATCATGGCAGCATAGTGGTTAGATCTACACCACCTGGGATCTCTCTGTTAGTCTCTACCCCAGCATCATGGCAGCATAGTGGTTATATCTACACCCCCTGGGATCTCTCTGTTAGTCTCTACCCCAGCATCATGGCAGCATAGTGGTTAGATCTACACCCCCTGGGATCTCTCTGTTAGTCTCTACCCCCAGCATCATGGCAGCATAGTGGTTAGATCTACACCCCCTGGGATCTCTCTGTTAGTCTCTACCCTCAGCATCATGGCAGCATAGTGGTTAGATCTACACCCCCTGGGATCTCTCTGTTAGTCTCTACCCCAGCATCATGGCAGCATAGTGGTTAGATCTACACCCCCTGGGATCTCTTTGTTAGTCTCTACCCCAGCATCATGGCAGCATAGTGGTTAGATCTACACCCCCTGGGATCTCTCTATTAGTCTCTACCTCAGCATTATGGCAGCATAGTGGTTAGATCTACACCCCCTGGGATCTTTCTGTTAGTCTCTACCCCAGCATCATGGCACCATAGTGGTTAGATCTACACCCCGTGGGATCTCTATTAGTCTCTACCCCAGCATCATGGCAGCATAGTGGTTAGATCTACACCCCGTGGGATCTCTATTAGTCTCTACCCCAGCATCATGGCAGCATAGTGGTTAGATCTACACCCCCTGGGATCTCTCTGTTAGTCACTACCCCAGCATCATGGCAGCATAGGGGTTAGATCTACACACTCATTAGTCATTTTAATAGCTTTTTACTGCATGTCAATGAATATTGAACAACAACTAGAACAGTGGTCTGTTGTTTGATGTGTCCCACATGGCACCCTATTCCCTACATAGTGAACTACTGACCAGGGCCCATTGCTACATAGTGAACTACTGACCAGGGCCCATATCTACATAGTGAACTACTGACCAGGGCCCATATCTACATAGTGAACTACTGACCAGGGCCCATATCTACATAGTGAACTACTGACCAGGGCCCGTTGCTACATACTGAACTACTGACCAGGGCCCATATCTACATAATGAACTACTGACCAGGGCCCATAGCTACATAATGAACTACTGACCAGGGCCCATATCTACATAGTGAACTACTGACCAGGGCCCATAGCTACATAATGAACTACTGACCAGGGCCCATAGCTACATAGTGAACTACTGACCAGGGCCCATAGCTACATAGTGAACTACTGACCAGGGTCCATAGCTACATAGTGAACTACTGACCAGGGCCCGTTGCTACATAGTGAACTACTGACCAGGGCCCATATCTACATAATGAACTACTGACCAGGGTCCATATCTACATAGTGAACTACTGACCAGGGCCCGTTGCTACATAGTGAACTACTGACCAGGGCCCATATCTACATAGTGAACTACTGACCAGGGCCCATATCTACATAGTGAACTACTGACCAGGGCCCGTTGCTACATAGTGAACTACTGACCAGGGCCCATATCTACATAGTGAACTACTGACCAGGGCCCGTATCTACATAGTGAACTACTGACCAGGGCCCGTTGCTACATAGTGAACTACTGACCAGGGCCCGTATCTACATAGTGAACTACTGACCAGGGCCCGTATCTACATAGTGAACTACTGACCAGGGCCCATATCTACATAGTGAACTACTGACCAGGGCCCGTATCTACATAGTGAACTACTGACCAGGGCCCATATCTCATAGTGAACTACTGACCAGGGCCCGTATCTACATAGTGAACTACTGACCAGGGCCCATATCTCATAGTGAACTACTCTTTCATTGGTTTTTCTCTATTTGTATTATTTTCTACATTGTAGAATAATAGTGAAAACATCAAAACTATAAGATAACACATATGGAATCAGGTAGTAACCCCAAAAGTGTTCAAAATATATGTTATATTTGAGACTCTTCAAAGTAGCCACCCTTTGCCTTATTGACAGCTTTGCACACCCTTGGCATTCTCTCAACCAGCTTCATGAGGAATGTTCTTCCAACAGTCTTGAAAGAGTTCCCACATATGCTGAGCACTTGTTGGCTGCTTTTCCTTCACTCTGCGGTTCAACTCATCCCAAACCATCTCAAATGGTTTGAGGTCGGGTGATTGTGGAGGCCAGGTCATCTGATGCAGAGCTTCATCAGAGCTTGGTCAAATAGACCTTACACAGCCTGGAGGTGTGTTTTGGGTCATTGTACTGTTGAAAAACAAATGATAGTCCCACTAAGCGCAAACCAGATGGGATGGTATATCGCTGCAGAATACTGTGGTATGCATATTGGTTAAGTGTGCCTTGAATCCTAAATAAATCAACGACAGTATCACCAGCAAAGCACCCACATAATATCACAACACCCTCTCCATGCTTCACGGTGGGAACCACACATGGAGATCATCCGTTCACCTACTCAGTGTCTCATAAAGACACAGAGGTTGGAACCAAAAATCCAAATTTGGACACATCAGACTAAAGGACAGATTTCCACCGGTCTGATATTCCATTGCTCGTGTTTCTTGGCCCAAGCAAGTCTCTTCTTCTTATTGTTGACCTTTTAGTCGTGTTTTTTTTTTTTACAGCAATTCAACCTTGAAGGCCTGATTCACACAGTCTCCTCTGAACAGTTGATGTTGAGATGTGTCTGTTACTTGAACTCTGTGAAGCAGTTATTTGAGCTGCAATTTCTGAGGCTTGTAACTCTAATGAACGTATCCTCTGCAGCAGAGGTAACTCTGGGTCTTCCGTTCCTGTGGGGGTCCTCATTAGAGCCAGTTTCATCATAGTGCTTCATGGTTTTTGCGACTGCACTTTTCTCTTTGACTATATGAGCTGTTCTTGCTATAATATGGACTTGGTCTTTTACCAAATATGCCTATCTTCTGTATACCACCCCTACCTTATCACAACACAACTCAAATGCATTAAGATGGATAGAAACTCCACAAATTAACTTTTAACAAGGCACACGTGTTAATTAAAATGCATTCCAGGTGACTACCTCATGAAGCTGGTTAAGAGAATGCCAAGAGTGTGCAAAGCTGTTATCAAGGCAAATAGTGGCTACTTTGAAGAGTCATAGTTTTGATGTGTTCACTATTATTCTGGGTTGTAGAAAATAGTAAAAATAAATAAAAAACCCTGTAATGAGTAGGTGTGTCCAAACTATTGACTGGTATGGTAAGTAAAGCAATTCATGTCCTGTCATGGTTCACACCGTAGGGCGCTTCATAAGTACACCTTCTGGATAGGACACTCGTCTGTCTCAGGGTCTTACCCCTAATCCAGCTAATTCATTCTGAGTGCCAAATGGAGCTTTTAGAGTCCTTGTTACAACTTGACCTGGATCAAAGACTGGTCATACCCACACTTTCAGGGCGGACACTAACCACATGGATACTATGTTGGTCTTAATGCACTTCCAACTGACAAGACTGTAATACTCACTGCAGGGCTAATATTCTGGTTACAGACTGTCAGACTGTAATACTCACTACAGGGCTAATATTCTGGTTACAGACTGTCAGACTGTAATACTCACGACAGGGCTAATATTCTGGTTACAGACTGTCAGACTGTAATACTCACTGCAGGGCTAATATTCTGGTTACAGACTGTCAGACTGTAATACTCACGACAGGGATAATATTCTGGTTACAGACTGTAATACTGTAATACTCACGACAGGGCTAATATTCTGGTTACAGACTGTCAGACTGTAATACTCACTGCAGGGCTAATATTCTGGTTACTGACTGTCAGACTGTAATACTCACGACATGGCTAATATTCTGGTTACAGACTGTCAGACTGTAATACTCACGACAGGGCTAATATTCTGGTTACAGACTGTCAGACTGTAATACTCACGACAGGGCTAATATTCTGGTTACAGACTGTCAGACTGTAATACTCACGACAGGGCTAATATTCTGGTTACAGACTGTCAGACTGTAATACTCACGACAGGGCTAATATTCTGGTTACAGACTGTCAGACTGTAATACTCACTCCAGGGCTAATATTCTGGTTGCAGACTGTCAGACTGTAATACTCACGACAGGGCTAATATTCTGGTTACAGACAGTCAGACTGTAATACTCACTACAGGGCTAATATTCTGGTTACAGACTGTCAGACTGTAATACTCACGACAGGGCTAATATTCTGGTTACAGACTGTCAGACTGTAATACTCACGACAGGGCTAATATTCTGGTTACAGACTGTAATACTCACTGCAGGGCTAATATTCTGGTTACAGACTGTCAGACCATAATACTCATGACAGGGCTAATATTCTGGTTACAGACTGTAAGACTGTAATACTCACTGCAGGGCTAATATTAGATCATTGTCAATCTGTCAGACAATTGTCAAATCATTCAACGGGACAGGAAGGAGCAAACACTTGCTTTGGGGGGACATTTACCCTGGTCCCAGATCTGTTGTCTCCTTCTATACCCAGGTCCCAGATCTGTTGTCTCCTTCTATACCCAGGTCCCAGATCTGTTGTCTCCTTCTATACCCTGATCTGAGATCTGTCTGTGCTCCTATCAACTCCATTGCTGTCATTGTCATGCCAAACAATCCATAAGGGGTTGGCAAGAAAGCACAAACAGATATGGGACCCAGGCTAGAAAAAACTCCTCTTGAAGTTTACTTTCCATAGTGGTTCCATTACGTTGATGCTGGCTGAACAGCGCAATGAGTTAATGCAGATTAATGGTAATTCTGGATTCTGTGTTGGCCATACAGCATTTGCTGTGATGCGGCCTCTGCAGAAGACAGGGCGTTCACACTTCTTGTGCTTCACAGATTGGAGTTGTTGTGAAGGAAGTTGTCAAGGAAATTATTTTTTGTCTATACAGGACATACCGAGCCAACCCTAACAATTATGTCAATGTGGAGCTATATATGAAGCCCTCCACAATGTTACAACATTTCGGGGTCGCACGGTGATGCGGTATGGAGCTTGATTTGACCTCCGCAAGCCTCCCCGTGCTACACAGTTGTATCACACACTCCGTACGGAGCCTCTGACCGCATTTCTGGATCAAGCATAAATCGGCTTTTATCTGGGTCATATTCATCAGGTCATTTAGAACTCTACTGTAATGAACGGCAGGACCTATCAGGTCATTTAGAACTCTACTGTAATGAGTTCAGGTCATTTAGAACTCTACTGTAATGAACGGCAGGACCTATCAGGTCATTTAGAACTCTACTGTAATGAACGGCAGGACCTATCAGGTCATTTAGAACTCTAATGTAATGAACGGCAGGACCTATCAGGTCATTTAGAACTCTACTGTAATGAACGGCAGGACCTATCAGGTCATTTAGAACTCTACTGTAATGAACGGCAGGACCTATCAGGTCATTTAGAACTCTACTGTAATGAACGGCAGGACCTATCAGGTCATTTAGAACTCTACTGTAATGAACGGCAGGACCTATCAGGTCATTTAGAACTCTACACTGGCAAGACGTCCTGCCTTTGTTTTGCCGTTTGGAGATGAAACCATGAAGAGATGAAGAGCTTCTTCTTTAGTGTGAGTAGATTAGTCTGTTTTCTGTCTGTCATTTACAAGAAGTAGACTTCACTATATACCCGGCACCATGGGGAGATTATTCAGCCTCACTAAGCATCTCATCCTGCCCCTCTGGAGAGATCTGGGGCCTAGTTTATAAATGTTGCTTAGGCACATTTCTAAGTAAACTTTGGGATTTATAAAAAACTAACTTTACGGGAGAATGGGCGGTCCTCCACGGACACTTTGACCCATGCTGTACGTACTGTACATAAACTGGAGAAATGAGAAACTGCAACTCCGATGGCAGAAGGATGAACCTCGACAAACGCTTTGAAATTGATACCATTGTGTAAAATAAAATCAAAATATTACCTCTTACGTATAATATATGAAGAGTTCCCTGGAGTGCACACAAAAGAAAAACAGCAGGACCCAGGTATATATATATATATTTATATATATATATAGTTTCCTGACCTTTCTTAAATACTTCAGACATAGGACATAGTTACATTTTGGGGGCGATTAACAGTCATTCAATGTGTTTCTATGGGCTAATAGCAGTAAGGCTTCCAAGATCTCTCTTCCAAGACTCTTCCAAGATCGCATAGCAGTTCAGACGTCTTTTGTCCTCGTCTTGTCGTGTCCTGTATATATATATATTTACAACTTTTTTCACATACATTTTATTTTTTTTCCATCAACTCATCTTCTAAACACTCTCCTGCAACCAGCCTCACCAATTTATATTTATAAAAAAGTATTATTTACCTCAGATCTGCAATCCTTCAGGAAGCTAGCCAGAAACTCCAGGAGGCTGGCCAGAAACTAGCCAGAAGCTAGCCAGGAGCTAGCCCAGAAGCTAATCCAGAAGCTAATCAGAAGCTAACCACGGTTTGTGGTCATCGGCTGTCCTTTAGCTCGAAAATCTATCGAAAATCTATCGCCAGTTTTGTACGGCGCAGCGCGGCTCGGAACGGAACATACCGGACCAATTTTTCTCTCCATGTCCCTGGATTTCAACTGCTCTCTGGACATTCATACCCGGATCTCACAGCTAGCTAGCTGCTATCCGTGTGACAGTCGGCTTTCGTCGATTCCGGAGCAAACATCGATTGTTCCGGTGCTAGCCAGCTCCGTCAATCACTCCTGAGTTCCATCATTCACTCCTGTGCTGCAGTCACCTATCCGGACCCGTTTCACTGCCTACGCGGAGCCCCACCGGGCCTTCACAACCGGACTGCCGACGTTATCTACCTGAATGAGATCCGGCTGGCTCCTCTGTCGCGACGTTACCTGAACGCCCATCTGCGGCCCGCTAACCGTTAGCTGTCTTTCCGGCTGCTATCTGAATAGACAATCGGACAATTTATTTATTTTTATTATTATGTTTTCTTCTCGGGCCTCTATAACTATATCTATTGTTCTTATTTTTGTTGTTGTTGTGTGATTTGGATTAATCCCCTCTACCACACGGAACCCCACTAATCTACTGACCGAACGCAAGAGGTGGCTAACAACAGACTCCATCCTATGCTAGCTTGCTACCGGTTGGCTTGGCTAGCTGTCTAAATCGCCGTGACCCTAAACCAACCTCTCCACTCACTGGACCCTTTTGATCACTCGACTAAGCATGCCTCTCCTTAATGTCAATATGTCTTGTCCATTGCTGTTCTGGTTAGTGTTTATTGGCTTATTTCACTGTAGAGCCTCTAGTCCTGCTCACTATACCTTATCCAACCTATTAGTTCCACCACCCACACATGCAATGACATCTCCTGGTTTCAATGATGTTTCTAGAGACAATATCTCTCTCTTCATCACTCAATACCTAGGTTTACCTCCACTGTATTCACATCCTACCTTACCTTTGTCTGTACATTATACCTTGATGCTATTTTATCGCCCCCAGAAACCTCCTTTTACTCTCTGTTCCAGACGTTCTAGACGACCAATTCTTATTGCTTTTAGTCGCACCCTTATTCTACTCCTCCTATGTTCCTCTGGCGATGTAGAGGTGAATCCAGGCCCTGCAGTTAACATTAGAAGCCTCCTCCCTAAGTTTGTTCTATTCACTGCTTTAGCACACTCTGCCAACCCGGATGTTCTAGCTGTGTCTGAATCCTGGCTTAGGAAGACCACCAAAAATTCAGACATTTTAATTCCAAACTACAACATTTTCAGACAAGATAGAACTGCCAAAGGGGGCGGTGTTGCAATCTACTGCAAAGATAGCCTGCAGAGTTCTGTCCTACTATCCAGGTCTGTACCCAAACAATTTGAACTTCTACTTTTAAAAATCCACCTCTCTAAAAACAAGTCTCTCACCGTTGCCGCCTGCTATAGACCACCCTCTGCCCCCAGCTGTGCTCTGGACACCATATGTGAACTGATTGCCCCCCATCTATCTTCAGACTCCTGCTAGGCGACCTAAACTGGAACATGCTTAACACCCCAGCCATCCTACAATCTAAACTTGATGCCCTCAATCTCACACAAATTATCAATGAACCTACCAGGTACCTCCCCAAAGCCTTAAACACGGGCACCCTCATAGATATCATCCTAACCAACTTCCCCTCTAAATACACCTCTGCTGTCTTCAACCAAGATCTCAGCGATCACTGCCTCATTGCCTGCATCCGTAATGGGTCAGCGGTCAAACGACCTCCTCTCATCACTGTAAAACGCTCCCTGAAACACTTCAGCGAGCAGGCCTTTCTAATCGACCTGGCCGGGGTATCCTGGAAGGATATTGACCTCATCCCGTCAGTAGAGGATGCCTGGATATTTTTTAAAAATGCCTTCCTAACCATCTTAAATAAACATGCCCCATTCAAGAAATTTAGAACCAGGAACAGATATAGCCCTTGGTTCTCCCCAGACCTGACTGCCCTTAATCAACACAAAAACGTCCTATGGCGTTCTGCATTAGCATCGAACAGCCCCCGTGATATGCAGCTGTTCAGGGAAGCTAGAAACCATTATACACAGGCAGTTAGAAAAGCCAAGGCTAGCTTTTTCAAGCAGAAATTTGCTTCTTGCAACACTAACTCAAAAAAGTTCTGGGACACTGTAAAGTCCATGGAGAATAAGAACACCTCCTCCCAGCTGCCCACTGCACTGAAGATAGGAAACACTGTCACCACTGATAAATCCACCATAATTGAAAATTTCAATAAGCATTTTTCTACTGCTGGCCATGCTTTCCACCTGGCTACTCCTACCCCTGTCAACAGCACTGCAGCCCCAACAGCAACTCGCCCAAGCCTTCCCCATTTCTCCTTCTCCCAAATCCATTCAGCTGATGTTCTGAAAGAGCTGCAAAATCTGGACCCCTACAAATCAGCCGGGCTAGACAATCTGGACCCTTTCTTTCTAAAATGATCTGCCGAAATTGTTGCCACCCCTATTACTAGCCTGTTCAACCTCTCTTTCGTGTCGTCTGAGATTCCCAAAGATTGGAAAGCAGCTGCGGTCATCCCCCTCTTCAAAGGGGGGGACACTCTTGACCCAAACTGCTACAGACCTATATCTATCCTACCATGCCTTTCTAAGGTCTTCGAAAGCCAAGTCAACAAACAGATTACCGACCATTTTGAATCTCTCCATACCTTCTCTGCTATGCAATCTGGTTTCAGAGCTGGTCATGGGTGCACCTCAGCCACGCTCAAGGTCCTAAACGATATCTTAACCGCCATCGATAAGAAACATTACTGTGCAGCCGTATTCATTGATCTGGCCAAGGCTTTCGACTCTGTCAATCACCACATCCTCATCGGCAGACTCAACAGCCTTGGTTTCTCAAATGATTGCCTCGCCTGGTTCACCAACTACTTCTCTGATAGAGTTCAGTGTGTCAAATCTGAGGGTCTGTTGTCCGGACCTCTGGCAGTCTCTATGGGGGTACCACAGGGTTCAATTCTTGGACCGACTCTCTTCTCTGTATACATCAATGAGGTCGCTCTTGCTGCTGGTGAGTCTCTGATCCACCTCTACGCAGACGACACCATTCTGTATACTTCCGGCCCTTCTTTGGACACTGTGTTAACAACCCTCCAGGCAAGCTTCAATGCCATACAACTCTCCTTCCGTGGCCTCCAATTGCTCTTAAATACAAGTAAAACTAAATGCATGCTCTTCAACCGATCACTACCTGCACCTACCCGCCTGTCCAACATCACTACTCTGGACGGCTCTGACTTAGAATACGTGGACAACTACAAATACTTAGGTGTCTGGTTAGACTGTAAACTCTCCTTCCAGACCCATATCAAACATCTCCAATCCAAAGTTAAATCTAGAATTGGCTTCCTATTTCGCAACAAAGCATCCTTCACTCATGCTGCCAAACATACCCTTGTAAAACTGACCATCCTACCAATCCTCGACTTTGGCGATGTAATTTACAAAATAGCCTCCAATACCCTACTCAACAAACTGGATGCAGTCTATCACAGTGCAATCCGTTTTGTCACCAAATCCCCATATACTACCCACCATTGCGACCTGTACGCTCTCGTTGGCTGGCCCTCGCTTCATACTCGTCGCCAAACCCACTGGCTCCATGTCATCTACAAGACCCTGCTAGGTAAAGTCCCCCCTTATCTCAGCTCGCTGGTCACCATAGCATCTCCCACCTGTAGCACACGCTCCAGCAGGTATATCTCTCTAGTCACCCCCAAAACCAATTCTTTCTTTGGCCGTCTCTCTTTCCAGTTCTCTGCTGCCAATGACTGGAACGAACTACAAAAATCTCTGAAACTGGAAACACTTATCTCCCTCACTAGCTTTAAGCACCAACTGTCAGAGCAGCTCACAGATTACTGCACCTGTACATAGCCCACCTATAATTTAGCCCTATCAACTACCTCTTTCCCAACTGTATTTAATTAATTTATTTATTTTGCTCCTTTGCACCCCATTATTTTTATTTCTACTTTGCACATTCTTCCATTGCAAAACTACCATTCCAGTGTTTTACTTGCTATATTGTATTTACCTTGCCACCAAGGCCTTTTTTTGCCTTTACCTCCCTTCTCACCTCATTTGCTCACATTGTATATAGACTTGTTTATACTTTATTATTGACTGTATGTTTGTTTTACTCCATGTGTAACTCTGTGTTGTTGTATCTGTCGAACTGCTTTGCTTTATCTTGGCCAGGTCGCAATTGTAAATGAGAACTTGTTCTCAACTTGCCTACCTGGTTAAATAAAGGTAAAATAAAAAAAAATAAAAATAAATAAAGGCCAAATTCAATGTGTTTCTATGGGCTAATAGCAGTAAGGCCAAATTCAATGTGTTTCTATGGGCCAATAGCAGTAAGGCCAAATTCAATGTGTTTCTATGGGCCAATAGCAGTAAGGCCAAATTCAATGTGTTTCTATGGGCCAATAGCAGTAAGGCCAAATTCAATGTGTTTCTATGGGCCAATAGCAGTAAGGCCAAATTCAATGTGTTTCTATGGGCCAATAGCAGTAAGGCCAAATTCAATGTGTTTCTATGGGCTAATAGCAATAAGGCCAAATTCAATGTGTTTCTATGGGCTAATAGCAGTAAGGCCAAATTCAATGTGTTTCTATGGGCTAATAGCAGTAAGGCCAAATTCAATGTGTTTCTATGGGCTAATAGCAGTAAGGCCAAATTCAATGTGTTTCTATGGGCTAATAGCAGTAAGGCCAAATTCAATGTGTTTCTATGGGCTAATAGCAGTAAGGCCAAATTCAATGTGTTTCTATGGGCTAATAGCAGTAAGGCCAAATTCAATGTGTTTCTATGGGCTAATAGCAGTAAGGCCAAATTCAATGTGTTTCTATGGGCTAATAGCAGTAAGGCCAAATTCAATGTGTTTCTATGGGCTAATAGCAGTAAGGCCAAATTCAATGTGTTTCTATGGGCTAATAGCAGTAAGGCCAAATTCAATGTGTTTCTATGGGCTAATAGCAATAAGGCCAAATTCAATGTGTTTCTATGGGCTAATAGCAATAAGGCCACATTCAATGTGTTTCTATGGGCTAATAGCAGTAAGGCCAAATTCAATGTGTTTCTATGGGCTAATAGCAGTAAGGCCAAATTCAATGTGTTTCTATGGGCTAATAGCAGTAAGGCCAAATTCAATGTGTTTCTATGGACTAATAGCAGTAAGGCCAAAGATAATTCTTAAAAATCCAAATTACTTCACAGATCTTCATTGTAAAGAGTTTAAACAATGTTTCCATTGCTTGTTCAATGAACCATGAACAATTAATGAACATGCACTAGTGGAACTGTCGTTAAGACACTAACAGCTTACAGACGGTAGGCAATTAAGGTCAAAGTTATGAAAACTTGGAACACTAAAGAGGCCTTTCTACTGACTCCAAAAGAAAGATGCCCAGGGTTCCTGCTCATCTGCGTGAACGTGCCTTTGGCATGCTGCAAGGAGGCATGAGGATTGCAGATGTGGCCAGGGCAATAAATTGCAATGTCCGTACTGTGAGACGCCTAAGACAGCGCTACCGGGAGACAGGATGGACAGCTGATCGTCCTCGCAGTGGCAGACCACGTGTAACAACACCTGCACAGGATCGGTACATCCGAACATCATGCGTGCGGGACAGATGCAAGATGGCAACAACAACTGCCTGAGTTACACCAGGAACGCACAATCCCTCCATCAGTGCTCAGAGGACTACAAGTACATAGGCTGAGAGAGGCTAGACTGAGGGCTTGTAGGCCTGTTGTAAGGCAGGTCCTCACCAGACATCCAGACATCACCGGAAACACCGTCGCCTATGGGCACAAACCCACCATCACTGGACCAGACAGGACTGGCAAAAAGTGCTCTTCACTGGCAAGTCATGGTTTTGTCTCACCAGGGGTGATGGTCAGATTTATGTTTATCGTTGAAGGAATGAGCATTACATTGAGGCCTGTACTCTGGAGCGGGATCGATTTGGAGGTGGAGGGTCCGTCATAGTCTGGGGCGGTGTTGTCACAGCACCATCGGACTGAGCTTGTTGTCATTGCAGGCAATCTCAATGCTGTGCGTTACAGGGAAGACATCCTCCTCCCTCATGTGGTACCCTTCCTGCAGGCTCATCCTGACATGACCCTCCAGCATGACAATGCCACCAGTCACACTGCTTGTTCTGTGTGTTTCCTGCAAGACAGGAATGTCAGTGTTCAGCCAAGGCCAGCGAAGAGCCTGGATCTCAATCCCTTTGAGGACGTCTGGGACCTGTTGGATCGGAGGGTGAGGACTAGGGCCATTCCCCCCAGAAATATCCGGGAACTTGCAGGTGCCTTGGTGTAAGAGTGGGGTAACATCTCACAGCAAGAACTGGCAAATATGATGCAGTCCATGAGGAGGAGATGCACTGCAGTACTTAATGCAGCTGGTGGCCACACCAGATACTGACTGTTACTTTGATTTTGACCCCCCCTTTGTTCAGGGACAAATTATTAAATTTCTGTTAGTCACATGTCTGTGGAACTTGTTCAGTTTATGTCTCAGTTGTTGAATCTTGTTATGTTCATAAAAATATTTACACATGTTAAGTTTGCTGAAAATGAACTCAGTTGACAGTGTGAGGACATATTTTTTTTGCTGAGTTTACAAAATAAATAATTATACCTTAAACTCCTAAACCTCAAATCAAATAGCTAAATGATCCTTGGTATGACCATTGTAAAACAATTCCATATGTTAGCTTAGCATAACCCTCCCCCAAAGTCCTCTACATTGTTAAATGCAAGAATATCTAGCCTGAGTGCCAGTCTGGTCGTGCTATCATGCTAACTCCTTGTCACTAATTGCCATGCCAATAACATCAACAGATTTGGCAAGAGCACTAACAGACATGGACCCACGTTAAGGAATCTCCCCTTTCTGGAGACACTGGAGGAAGTGTTACTTGGACATAGGGGTTTTGGGGAAAGTTAGTTTTATAGTGGGGTTTAGCACCAGGGCTGGTGATGGAGGCTAAAGGTTATACAGTTTAGTTGGAGACGGAATCTGCAGCTGCCAGTATACAGAGGCAATCCATCCATTTGCTTTTAGAATGTTAATTGCTGACAGGTTCTGGAACCATCTCCTTTGTTAGATCATTTATTGAGTTTGTTTATTGCTGACAGGTTCTGGAACCATTTCCTTTGTCAGATCATTTATTGAGTTTGTTTATTGCTGACAGGTTCTGGAACCATCTCCTTTGTCAGATCATTTATTGAGTTTGTTTATTGCTGACAGGTTCTGGAACCATCTCCTTTGTCAGATCATTTATTGAGTTTGTTTATTGCTGACAGGTTCTGGAACCATTTCCTTTGTCAGATCATTTATTGAGTTTGTTTATTGCTGACAGGTTCTGGAACCATCTCCTTTGTCAGATCATTTATTGAGTTTGTTTATTGCTGACAGGTTCTGGAACCATCTCCTTTGTCAGATCATTTATTGAGTTTGTTTATTGCTGACAGGTTCTGGAACCATCTCCTTTGTTAGATCATTTATTGAATTTGTTTATTGCTGACAGGTTCTGGAACCATCTCCTTTGTCAGATCATTTATTGAGTTTGTTTATTGCTGACAGGTTCTGGAACCATCTCCTTTGTCAGATCATTTATTGAGTTTGTTTATTGCTGACAGGTTCTGGAACCATCTCCTTTGTCAGATCATTTAATGCTTCTGCTAGTATTTCTGTCACACTCTACAGGACCCATTTAGGCTCGGTAGTAAATTATGCAGATGAATAAGGATTGTTGAATTTCCATGTTAATGGAGAAGGATTAAACCAATTGAGGCAATTAGACAAATCTTGATCATTTAGTGATTTTGCATTGGGCAGAATTTAGGATCAATTAGCCTAATATAAAACTTGCTGACCTCTGGAAGGAAACTAACCATAGCATTGATCTTTCGGCTCCTTTGCAAACTACTGCCAAAGTCAGTGCTAGAAGTACAGACATCAGAGGACAACAAGTACAGACATCCGAGGACTACAAGTACAGACATCCGAGGACTACAAGTACAGACATCCGAGGACTACATGTACAGACATCAGAGGACTACAAGTACAGACATCAGAAGACTACAAGTACAGACACCAGAAGACTACACGTACAGACACCAGAAGACTACAAGTACAGACACCAGAGGACTACAAGTACAGACCCCAGATGACTACAAGTACAGACAGCAGAGGACTACAAGCACAGACACCAGAGGACTACAAGTACAGACATATGAGAACTACACGCACAGACATCAGAGGACTACAAGCACAGATATCAGAGGACTACAAGTACAGCCATATGAGAACTACACGTACAGACATCAGAGGACTACAAGTACAGACATCAGAGGACTACAAGTACAGACATATGAGAACTACACGTACAGACATCAGAGGACTACAAGTACAGACATCAGAGGACTACAAGTGCAGACATCAGAGGACTACAAGTACAGACATATGAGAACTACACGTACAGACATCAGAGGACTACAAGTACAGACATATGAGAACTACACGTACAGACATCAGAGGACTACAAGTACAGACATCAGAGGACTACAAGTACAGACATATGAGAACTACACGTACAGACATCAGAGGACTACAAGTACAGACATATGAGAACTACACGTACAGACATCAGAGGACTACCAGTACAGACATATGAGAACTACACGTACAGACATCAGAGGACTACACGTACAGACATCAGAGGACTACAAGCACAGACATCAGAGGACTACACGTACAGACATCAGAGGACTACAAGTATAGACATATGAGAACTACACGTACAGACATCAGAGGACTACCAGTACAGACATATGAGAACTACACGTACAGACATCAGAGGACTACAAGCACAGACATCAGAGGACTACACGTACAGACATCAGAGGACTACAAGTATAGACATATGAGAACTACACGTACAGACATCAGAGGACTACAAGCACAGACATCAGAACTACAAACATCAGTCTCTGTATTATTATTATTTATTTGGACAATGTACAACAGGAACATACAGTACCAGTCAACAGTTTGGACACACCTACTGGACACACCTACTCATTCAAGTGTGATTCCTTATTTGTTCTATTTTCTACATTGTAGAATAATAGTGAAGACATCACAACTATGAATTAACACATGGAATCATTTAGTAACCAAAAAAGTATTAAACAAATCTAAATACATTTGATATTTGATATTATTTAAAGTAGCCACCTTTTGCTTTGATGACAGCTTTGCACACTCACATTCTCTCAACCAGCTTCATGAGGTCGTCACCTGGAATGCATTTCAATTAACAGGTGTGCCTTGTTAACATTTATTTTGTAGAATTCTGTCGTCCTTAATGCGTTTGAGCCAATCAGTTGTGTTGTGATAAGGTAGGGGTGGTATACAGAAGATAGCCATATTTGGTAAAAGATCAAGTCCATATTATGGCAAGAACAGCTCAAATAAGCAAAGAGAAACGACAGTCCATCATTACTTCAAGACGTGAAGGTCAGTAAATCCAGAACATTTCAAGAACTTTGAAAGTTTCCTCAAAAACAGTTGCAAAAACCATCAAGCGCTATGATGAAACTGGCTCTAATGAGGACCGCCACAGGAAAGGAAGACCCAGAGTTACCTCTGCTGTTGAGGATAAGTTCATTAGATTTACCAGCCTCAGAAATGCAGCCCAAATAAATGTTCAAGTGTTCAAGTAACAGAGTTGAACATCAACATCCAACTGTTCAGAGGAGATTGCATGAATCAGGCCTTCACGGTCGAATTGCTGAAAATAAACCACTACTAAAGGACACCAATAAGAAGAAGAGACTTGCTTGGGCCAAGAAACACAAGCAATGGACATTAGACCGGTGGAAATCTGTCCTTTTGTCCGATGAGTCCAAATGTGAGATTTTTGGTTCCAACCGCCCTGTCTTTGTGAGATGCAGAGTAGGTGAACAGATGATCTCAGAATGTATGGTTCCCATCATGAAGCATGGAGGAGGAGGTGTGATGTTGTGTGGGTGCTTTGCTGGGGACACTGTCAGTGATTTATTTAGGATTCAAGGCACACTTAACCAACATGGCTACCACAGCATTCTGCAGCGATACGCCATCACATCTGGTTTGCGCTTAGTGGGGCTATCATTTGTTTTTCAACAGGACAATGACCCAAAACACACCTCCAGGCTGTGTAAGGGCTGTTTGACCAAGAAGGAGAGTGATGGAGCTCTGCATCAGATGACCTGGCCTCCACAATCACCTGACCGCAACCCAATTGTGGTGGTTTGGGATGAGTTGGACCACAGAGTGGAGGAAAAGCAGCCAACAAGTGCTCAGCATATGTGGGAACTCCTTAAATACTGTTGGAAAAGCATTCCAGGTGAAGCTGGTTGAGAGAATGCGAAGTGTTCAAAACTGTCATCAAGGCAAAGGGTGGCTACTTTGAAGAATCTAAAATATATTTTGATTTGTTTAACTCTTTTTTGGTTACTACATAACTTCATGTGTTATTTCATAGTTTTGATGTTCTCACTATTATTCTGCAATGTAGAAAATAGTAAAAATAAAGAAAAGCCTTAAATGAGTAGGTGTGTCCAAACTTTTGACTGGTACTGTAAGTCTCAGTAAACAGAGAAATTATGCATTGCACCAGATTTAGCAAAGTGAGAGAGAGAGAGAGACAGAAAGAGGGAGAGAGGGAGAGGTAATATGACTGGCAATATGACTGGCAAATAGAATGAATAGAACCTCTAACCCTGGTAATATGACTGGTAAAGAGAATGAATAGAACCTGTAACCCTGGTAATATGACTGGTAAAGAGAATTAATAGAACCTCTAACCCTGGTAATATGACTGGTAAATAGAATGAATAGAACCTCTAACCCTGGTAATATGACTGGTAAATAGAATGACTAGAACCTCTAACCCTGGTAATATGACTGGTAAAGAGAATGAATAGAACCTCTAACCCTGGTAATATGACTGGTAAATAGAATGAATAGAACCTGTAACCCTGGTAATATGACTGGTAAATAGAATGAATAGAACCTGTAACCCTGGTAAATAGAATGAATAGAACCTCTAACCCTGGTAATATGACTGGTAAATAGAATGAATAGAACCTGTAACCCAGGTAATATGACTGGTAAATAGAATGAATAGAACCTGTAACCCTGGTAAATAGAATGAATAGAACCTCTAACCCTGGTAATATGACTGGTAAATAGAATGAATATAACCTGTAACCCTGGTAATATGACTGATGAATAGAATGAATAGAACCTCTAACCCTGGTAATATGACTGGTAAATAGAATGAATAGAACCTCTAACCCTGGTAATATGACTGGTAAATAGAATGAATAGAACCTGTAACCCTGGTAATATGACTGGTAAATAGAATGAATAGAACCTGTAACCCTGGTAAATAGAATGAATAGAACCTGTAACCCTGGTAATATGACTGGTAAATAGAATGAATAGAACCTGTAACCCTGATAATATGACTGGTAAATAGAATGAATAGAACCTCTAACCCTGGTAATATGACTGGTAAATAGAATGAATAGAACCTCTAACCCTGGTAATATGACTGGTAAATAGAATGAATAGAACCTCTAACCCTGGTAATATGACTGGTAAATAGAATGAATAGAACCTCTAACCCTGGTAAATAGAATGAATAGAACCTGTAACCCTGGTAATATGACTGGTAAATAGAATGAATAGAACCTCTAACCCTGGTAATATGACTGATAAATAGAATGAATAGAACCTCTAACCCTGGTAATATGACTGGTAAATAGAATGAATAGAACCTCTAACCCTGGTAAATAGAATGAATAGAACCTGTAACCCTGGTAATATGACTGGTAAATAGAATGAATAGAACCTCTAACCCTGGTAATATGACTGGTAAATAGAATGAATAGAACCTCTAACCCTGATAAATAGAATGAATAGAACCTGTAACCCTGGTCATATGACTGGTAAATATAATGAATAGAACCTCTAACCCTGGTAAATAGAATGAATAGAACCTGTAACCCTGGTAATATGACTGGGACATAGAATGAATAGAACCTCTAACCCTGGTAAATAGAATGAATAGAACCTGTAACCCTGGTAATATGACTGGTAAATAGGATGAATAGAACGTCTAACCCTGGTAATATGACTAGTAAATAGAATGAATAGAACCTCTAACCCTGGTAATATGACTGGTAAATAGAATGATTAGAACCTGTAACCCTGGTAAATAGAATGAATAGAACCTCTAACCCTGGTAACATGACTGGTAAATAGAATGAAAAGAACCTGTAACCCTGGTAATATGACTGGTGAATAGAACCTGTAACCCTGGTAATATGACTGGTAAATAGAATGAATAGAACCTCCAACCCTGGTAATATGACTGGTAAATAGAATGAATAGAACCTCTAACCCTGGTAAATAGAATGAATAGAACCTGTAACCCTGGTAATATGACTGGTAAATAGAATGAATAGAACCTCTAACCCTGGTAATATGACTGGTAAATAGAATGAATAGAACCTCTAACCCTGGTAATATGACTGGTAAATAGAATGAATAGAACCTCTAACCCTGGTAAATAGAATGAATAGAACCTGTAACCCTGGTAATATGACTGGTAAATAGAATGAATAGAACCTCTAACCCTGGTAATATGACTGGTAAATAGAATGAATAGAACCTGTAACCCTGGTAAATAGAATGAATAGAACCTGTAACCCTGGTAATATGACTGGTAAATATAATGAATAGAACCTCTAACCCTGGTAAATAGAATGAATAGAACCTGTAACCCTGGTAATATGACTGGTAAATAGAATGAATAGAACCTCTAACCCTGGTAATATGACTGGTAAATAGAATGAATAGAACCTCTAACCCTGGTAAATAGAATGAATAGAACCTGTAACCCTGGTAATATGACTGGTAAATAGAATGAATAGAACCTCTAACCCTGGTAATATGACTGGTAAATAGAATGAATAGAACCTCTAACCCTGGTAAATAGAATGAATAGAACCTGTAACCCTGGTAATATGACTGGTAAATATAATGAATAGAACCTCTAACCCTGGTAAATAGAATTAATAGAACCTGTAACCCTGGTAATATGACTGGGAAATAGAATGAATAGAACCTCTAACCCTGGTAAATAGAATGAATAGAACCTGTAACCCTGGTAATATGACTGGTAAATAGGATGAATAGAACGTCTAACCCTGGTAATATGACTAGTAAATAGAATGAATAGAACCTCTAACCCTGGTAATATGGCTGGTAAATAGAATGATTAGAACCTGTAACCCTGGTAACATGACTGGTAAATAGAATGAAAAGAACCTGTAACCCTGGTAATATGACTGGTGAATAGAACCTGTAACCCTGGTAATATGACTGGTAAATAGAATGAATAGAACCTGTAACCCTGGTAATATGACTGGTAAATAGAATGAATAGAACCTGTAACCCTGGTAAATAGAATGAATAGAACCTCTAACCCTGGTAATATGACTGGTAAATAGAATGAATAGAACCTGTAACACTGGTAATATGACTGGTAAATAGAATGAATAGAACCTCCAACCCTGGTAATATGACTGGTAAATAGAATGAATAGAACCTCCAACCCTGGTAATATGACTGGTAAATAGAATGATTAGAACCTGTAACCCTGGTAAATAGAATGAATAGAACCTCTAACCCTGGTAACATGACTGGTAAATAGAATGAAAAGAACCTGTAACCCTGGTAATATGACTGGTGAATAGAACCTGTAACCCTGGTAATATGACTGGTAAATAGAATGAATAGAACCTCTAACCCTGGTAATATGACTGGTAAATAGAATGAATAGAACCTCTAACCCTGGTAAATAGGATGAATAGAACCTCTAACCCTGGTAATAAGACTGGTAAATAGAATGAATAGAACCTCCAACCCTGGTAATATGACTGGTAAATAGAATGAATAGAACCTCTAACCCTGGTAATATGACTGGTAAATAGAATTAATAGAACCTCTAACCCTGGTAAATAGAATGAATAGAACCTGTAACCCTGGTAATATGACTGGTAAATAGAATGAATAGAACCTCTAACCCTGGTAATATGACTGGTAAATAGAATGAATAGAACCTCTAACCCTGGTAAATAGAATGAATAGAACCTGTAACCCTGGTAATATGACTGGTAAATATAATGAATAGAACCTCTAACCCTGGTAAATAGAATGAATAGAAGCTGTAACCCTGGTAATATGACTGGGAAATAGAATGATTAGAACCTGTAACCCTGGTAAATAGAATGAATAGAACCTCTAACCCTGGTAACATGACTGGTAAATAGAATGAAAAGAACCTGTAACCCTGGTAATATGACTGGTGAATAGAACCTGTAACCCTGGTAATATGACTGGTAAATAGAATGAATAGAACCTCTAACCCTGGTAATATGACTGGTAAATAGAATGAATAGAACCTCTAACCCTGGTAAATAGAATGAATAGAACCTCTAACCCTGGTAATAAGACTGGTAAATAGAATGAATAGAACCTCCAACCCTGGTAATATGACTGGTAAATAGAATGAATAGAACCTCTAACCCTGGTAATATGACTGGTAAATAGAATGAATAGAACCTCTAACCCTGGTAAATAGAATGAATAGAACCTGTAACCCTGGTAATATGACTGGTAAATAGAATGAATAGAACCTCTAACCCTGGTAATATGACTGGTAAATAGAATGAATAGAACCTCTAACCCTGGTAAATAGAATGAATAGAACCTGTAACCCTGGTAATATGACTGGTAAATATAATGAATAGAACCTCTAACCCTGGTAAATAGAATGAATAGAACCTGTAACCCTGGTAATATGACTGGGAAATAGAATGAATAGAACCTCTAACCCTGGTAAATAGAATGAATAGAACCTGTAACCCTGGTAATATGACTGGTAAATAGGATGAATAGAACGTCTAACCCTGGTAATATGACTAGTAAATAGAATGAATAGAACCTCTAACCCTGGTAATATGGCTGGTAAATAGAATGATTAGAACCTGTAACCCTGGTAACATGACTGGTAAATAGAATGAAAAGAACCTGTAACCCTGGTAATATGACTGGTGAATAGAACCTGTAACCCTGGTAATATGACTGGTAAATAGAATGAATAGAACCTGTAACCCTGGTAATATGACTGGTAAATAGAATGAATAGAACCTGTAACCCTGGTAAATAGAATAAATAGAACCTCTAACCCTGGTAATATGACTGGTAAATAGAATGAATAGAACCTGTAACACTGGTAATATGACTGGTAAATAGAATGAATAGAACCTCCAACCCTGGTAATATGACTGGTAAATAGAATGAATAGAACCTCCAACCCTGGTAATATGACTGGTAAATAGAATGAATAGAACCTCTAACCCTGGTAATATGACTGGTAAATAGAATGAATAAAACGTCTAACCCTGGTAATATGACTGGTAAATATAATGAATAGAACCTCTAACCCTGGTAATATGACTGGTAAATAGAATGAATAGAACCTGTAACCCTGGTAACATGACTGGTAAATAGAATGAAAAGAACCTGTAACCCTGGTAATATGAATGGTAAATATAATGAATATAACCTCTAACCCTGGTAAATAGAATGAATAGAACCTCTAACCCTGGTAATATGACTGGTAAATAGAATGAATAGAACCTGTAACCCTGGTAATATGACTGGTAAATAGAATGAATAGAACCTCTAACCCTGGTAATATGACTGGTAAATAGAATGAAAAGAACCTCTAACCCTGTTAATATGACTGGTAAATAGAATGAAAAGAACCTCTAACCCTGGTAATATGACTGGTAAATAGAATGAATAGAACCTGTAACCCTGGTAAATAGAATGAAAAGAACCTGTAACTCTGGTAATATGACTGGTAAATAGAATGAATATAACCTCTAACCCTGGTAAATAGAATGAATAGAACCTCTAACCCTGGTAATATGACTGGTAAATATAATGAATAGAACCTCTAACCCTGGTAAATAGAATGAATAGAACCTGTAACCCTGGTAATATGACTGGTAAATAGGATGAATAGAACGTCTAACCCTGGTAATATGACTAGTAAATAGAATGAATAGAACCTCTAACCCTGGTAATTTGGCTGGTAAATAGAATGATTAGAACCTGTAACCCTGGTAACATGACTGGTAAATAGAATGAAAAGAACCTGTAACCCTGGTAATATGACTGGTGAATAGAACCTGTAACCCTGGTAATATGTCTGGTAAATAGAATGAATAGAACCTGTCACCCTGGTAATATGACTGGTAAATAGAATGAATAGAACCTGTAACCCTGGTAAATAGAATGAATAGAACCTCTAACCCTGGTAATATGACTGGTAAATAGAATGAATAGAACCTGTAACACTGGTAATATGACTGGTAAATAGAATGAATAGAACCTGTAACCCTGGTAATATGACTGGTAAATAGAATGAATAGAACCTGTAACCCTGGTAAATAGAATGAATAGAACCTCTAACCCTGGTAATATGACTGGTAAATAGAATGAATATAACCTGTAACACTGGTAATATGACTGGTAAATAGAATGAATAGAACCTCCAACCCTGGTAATATGACTGGTAAATAGAATGAATAGAACGTCTAACCCTGGTAATATGACTGGTAAATATAATGAATAGAACCTCTAACCCTGGTAATATGACTAGTAAATAGAATGAATAGAACCTCTAATCCTGGTAATATGACTGGTAAATATAATGAATAGAACCTGTAACCCTGGTAATATGACTGGTAAAGAGAATGCATAGAACCTCTAACCCTGGTAATATGACTGGTAAATAGAATGAATAGAACCTGTAACCCTGGTAATATGACTGGTAAATAGAATGAATAGAACCTCTAACCCTGGTAATATGACTTGTAAATAGAATGAATAGAACGTCTAACCCTGGTAATATGACTGGTAAATATAATGAATAGAACCTCTAACCCTGGTAATATGACTAGTAAATAGAATGAATAGAACCTCTAACCCTGGTAATATGACTGGTAAATATAATGAATAGAACCTGTAACCCTGGTAATATGACTGGTAAAGAGAATGAATAGAACCTCTAACCCTGGTAATATGACTGGTAAATAGAATGAATAGAACCTGTAACCCTGGTAATATGACTGGTAAATAGAATGAATAGAACCTGTAACCCTGGTAATATGACTGGTAAAGAGAATGAATAGAACCTCTAACCCTGGTAATATGACTGGTAAATAGAATGAATAGAACCTCTAACCCTAGTAATATGACTGGTAAATAGAATGAATAGAACCTCTAACCCTGGTAATATGGCTGGTAAATAGAATGAATAGAACCTCTAACCCTGGTAAATAGAATTAATATAACCTGTAACCCTGGTAATAAGACTGGTAAATAGAATGAATAGAACCTGTAACCCTGGTAATATGACTGGTAAATATAATGAATAGAACCTCTAACCCTGGTAATATGACTGGTAAATAGAATGAAAAGAACCTCTAACCCTGGTAATATGACTGGTAAATAGAATGAATAGAACCTGTAACCCTGGTAAATAGAATGAAAATAACCTCTAACCCTGGTAATATGACTTGTAAATAGAATGAAAAGAACCTGTAACCCTGGTAATATGACTGGTAAATAGAATGAATAGAACCTCTAACCCTGGTAATATGACTGGTAAATAGAATGAATAGAACCTCTAACCCTGGTAATATGACTGGTAAATAGAATGAAAAGAACCTCTAACCCTGGTAATATGACTGGTAAATAGAATGAATAGAACCTGTAACCCTGGTAAATAGAATGAAAAGAACCTCTAACCCTGGTAATATGACTGGTAAATAGAATGAATAGAACCTGTAACCCTGGTAAATAGAATGAAAATAACCTCTAACCCTGGTAATATGACTGGTAAACTCTCAGGTACACTGGCAAAGGCTGCCTGGTATTGTGATGTAATAATTTCCATGGTAATTTTATAATGTTCAATCAAATGATGTTAACTGATGTTGCTCATGTAATGGCCACCAGTCCACTTCCTGCTTTTACTTCCTACTTTGCTCTTTGTAGTGGCCACCAGTCCACCCATTATGCCATCATTGACTTGAATGGGGACGCCTGTTCTATTGATTCCGTTTCTATGGCAGCACATGTAGTGAGGAGTGGAGGAGAGTTGAGAGAAGGCCAAGATTGTGCAAAGCTGTCATCAAGGCAAAGGGTGGCTACTTTGAAGAATCTCCCATTCTAAAATAATTGTTTTATTTAAAAAAAATACTTTTTTGGTTAATAAATGATTCCATATGTGTTATTTCATTGTTTTGATGTCTTCACTATTATTCTACGATGAAGAAAATAGTAAAAAACTTTGACTGGTACTGTATCTCTCGCTCTGCCTCTTCTCCTCCCTCTCTCCCTCCTTTCAGAACCCTTTCCATTTCCAGATGCCGATGCAGAACCCGGCCCTGCCCCAGGTGGAGCTGCTCTACTCCCTGCTGGTGATCAACAGCTGGTATGACGTCAGCCTCCTGCTCTGTCAGGAGTGGAACATTTCTAGCTTCCTTGTTCGTCTCCGTAACAACACCAAGTTCCACCTGGGTTCTGTGGTCAACATCACCACCTACACTACCTCCTCTGGATCTCACCGCAACAGCTCTGTCTCCAAGGCTGACTTCCAGACCTCTCTACGGGGATACCTGGAGTCCATCAAGGAGTCAACGTCTACAGTCGTAACATTCGGCTGCGACATCCGGGACATGAAGAGGATCTTTAACGTGGTGACCAAGCTGGGCCTGATGCTGCCAGAGTACCACTGGGTGTTGGGGGACACGCAGGACGTGGAGGAGCTGAGGACCGAGGGGTTGCCGGCAGGACTGCTGGCCCATGGCAGGATGGGGACTCCCTCCCTGGATCACTACGTACAGGATGGGCTGGAGCTGGTGGCCCGGGTGGTGGGGTCAGCTGCGTACCGCTCCCCTGAGCTCGCCCTCATCCCCTCCATCACCAACTGCATGGATACACAGAGTAGCCAGAACAGGAACATGACCTCAGGGAAATATCTGTCCAGGTGCAGTACTGATGCTGATTCACTTCTGATATAAGCATTAATAAAGAAGATTGTGGTGATTTAATCCTAGTGGTTTAGGACAAAAGCTCTGTATTGGTCAACACCTGTAAATACATAACCTAGAGGACATACTGTATGTCTCTTATAAAAATTCCACAACAACAAACTTGCCAAAACAGAGAGAGCTGAGATCCCCCTTACTGTCTCAAGTCAGGTGTGGAGCATGTCCTTAACTGACTTGCCTAAAGGTAAACATTTTTTTTTTAAATGACCACCTGATAGAGTCTGACCCCCTAATAGTGAAATATATTTATTTTACCTTAATTTAACTAGGCAAGTCAGTTAAGAACAAATTCTTATTTTCAATGACAGCCTAGGAACAGTAGGTTGACTGCCTGTTAAGGGGCAGAACGACAGATTTGTACCTTGTCAGCTCGGGGATTTGAACTTGCAACCTTTCAGTTACTAGTCCAACACTCTAGGCTACCCTGCCGCCCCATCTATCAGACATACACAGTCTGACCCCCTGATAGGGATATTTATAGTCTGACCCCATGATAGAGATATCTATAGTCTGACCCCATGATAGAGATATCTATAGTCTGACCCCATGATAGTGATATATATAGTCTGACCCCCTGATAGGGATATCTATAGTCTGACCCCATTATAGAGATATCTATAGTCTGACACTCTGATAGAGATATCTATAGTCTGATTTCATGATAGAGATACCTATAGTCTGACCCCCTGATAGTGATATCTATAGTCTGACCCCATGATAGTGATATCTATAGTCTGACCCCATGATAGAGATATCTATAGTCTGACCCCATGATAGAGATATCTATTGTCTGACCCCATGATAGAGATATCTATAGTCTGACCCCCTGATAGTGATATCTATAGTCTGACCCCCTGATAGAGATATCTATAGTCTAACCCCCTGTTAGTTATCTATAGTCTGACCCCATGATAGAGATATCTATAGTCTGACCCCATGATACTGATATCTATAGTCTGACCCCATGATTGAGTTATCTATAGTCTGACCCCATTATAGAGATATTTATAGTCTGACACCCTGATAGAGATATCTATAGTCTGACCCCATGATACTGATATATATAGTCTGACCCCATGATGGTTCTGTTTGACCAGCAGGTCACAGATACAACCCCCTCTTTGCCTTTCCTGGCATCAGGGCTCAGGCCCTGCCAAAAGGGCACATAATGACCCAGGCTTGTGCAGCTTAGAGCTCATCTCAGTAGCTAGGTGAGGTAAGACGGTGCTGTCTGCTGCAGTAGTTTAGTCACAGTGTCCTCAAGCTGCAAGTGCAGGTGTAAAGAATTATATGATTTCATTGAGATTCATGAACAGAAGACAGTCCCACATCAGATTCACCTGAGTGGTTTTCTGTTCTGGCCTTCAACCCCTGAATTCTAAGCCTCAAATGTACCCTTATCCTATAACCTCATCTGTTCCTCTGCCCCTCCCCCTGCAGGTTTCTGTCCAACACGTCGTTTGAAGGTCTGACTGGTTTCATCTCGTCCCAGGAGGAGACAGTGATCTCCTCTGAGAGCCATCACTTTATTTGGTCCCTGCAACAAGACCCCATAGGGAAGCCCATGTGGACCAGACTGGGCCGATGGAAGCATGACAGGGTGCTACTGGACTACACTGCCTGGACCAACAAACAGGTGAGAGGGAGGAGGAGAGAGAGATGAGGGAGGGGGAGGGGCTCAGAGAAACAGATATGTTACAACTTCCCCCTGGTCTCCCCTTACTAATAGATATGTTACAACTTCCCCCTGGTCTCCCCTTACTAATAGATATGTTACAACTTCCCCCTGGTCTCTCCTTACTAATAGATATGATACAACTTCCCCTGGTCTCCCCTATGTTACAACTTCCCCCTGGTCTCCCCTTACTAATAGATATGTTACAACTTTCCCTGGTTTCCCCTTACTAATAGATATGTTACAACTTCCCCCTGGTCTCCCCTTACTAATATATATGTTACAACTTCCCCTGGTCTCCCCTCACTAATATATATGTTACAACTTCCCCTGGTCTCCCCTTACTAATAGATATGTTACAACTTCCCCTGGTCTCCCCTTACTAATAGATATGTTACAACTTCCCCCTGGTCTCCCCTTACTAATAGATATGTTACAACTTCCCCTGGTCTCCCCTTACTAATAGATATGTTACAACTTCCCCCTGGTCTCCCCTTACTAATAGATATGTTACAACTTCCCCTGGTCTCCCCTTACTAATAGATATGTTACAACTTCCCCTGGTCTCCCCTTACTATTAGATATGTTACAACTTCCCCTGGTCCCCCCTTACTAATAATAGGCACTCAACTTATAAACAATTCCCCCACACTTCCCTACCAGTGAATCAAGGACATTCCCTCCCTCTTCCCTACCAGCGAATTAAGGACATTCTCCTTCTTCCCTACCATCAAATCAAGGACATTCCCTCCCTCTTCCCTACCATCAAATCAAGTACATTCTCCCTGTGCCCTACCAGCTCATCAAGGACATTCTCCCTGTTTCCTACCAGCTCATCAAGTACATTCTCCCTGTGCCCTACCAGCTCATCAAGGACATTCTCCCTGTTTCCTACCAGCTCATCAAGGACATTCTCCCTGAGCCCTACCAGCTCATCAAGGACATTCTCCCTCTTCCCTACCAGCGAATCAGGGATATTCTGATAAGCGTGACAACGTTTGATGATGTAATGTTACAAGTAAAGTAGGAAGACCAGGTTTTAAAAGGCAACAGGATAGTCATGTGACATGAAGGAGGTGTTTCCATGTGGTCTGGAGAAGCGGTTTAATGCTCTGACTGAATGGAAGCTGATAATTATTAGTTTTTTACTCTGCTGGTCTCAGCAGGTCCCAGGAAGAAATGACGAGTGCTCGCTTTCCGAGACCGAGTACCAATGTATCCGACACCGAGACAAGACCAAGACACTCAATATGTTGACTCCAGTACTACAACCCTAGCTCATGGACTATGCTGCCTGGACTAGAACATTATAGCCTGGGTACCATACCTGTTTGTGCTATTATTCCTCTCCTTGCCACCTCTTGTCAGATGCCAAACATGTAAATGCTGGCACTGCTACGGTTAACCTCTCTTTTCCACCTTCCTCATGTTTTCTTTCTTTCTCTCTCTTTCCTTCCTTCTCCCTCTCTCCTTCTACCCCTCCCTGATGGACTATGTTGCCTGGTCTAACAAACAGGCATCCTATCAGGGCGGGGACTGGAGGTACCTGTCGCGGCTCCATCTGCGGGTGGTCACCCTGGTGGAGCACCCCTTCGTCTTCACCCGGGAGGTGGATGAGGACGGTCTCTGTCCCGCTGGTCAGCTCTGCCTGAACCCCCTCACCAACAACACAGCCCTGCTCCAGTCTCTCTTCCTCCAGATGCGGGGGCCTAACGACAGCATTCCCATGGAGTATAAGAAGTGTTGCTACGGCTACTGCGTCGATCTACTGGAGAAACTGGCGGAGGACATGGGGTTTGACTTCGACCTGTATATTGTAGGCGACGGCAAGTACGGTGGGTTTAAGAGCGGACGCTGGACAGGGCTGGTGGGGGATCTCCTCAGCGGAGCGGCCCACCTGGCCGTCACATCTTTCAGTATCAACTCGGCCCGGAGCAGGGTTATAGACTTCACCTCCCCGTTCTTCTCCACCTCTCTGGGCATCCTGGTACGGACCCGGGATACGGCCGCGCCCATCGGGGCATTCATGTGGCCCCTGCACTGGTCCATGTGGCTGGGGATATTCGTCTCGCTACACGTTACTGCCGTGTTCCTGACCATCTACGAGTGGAACAGCCCGTTTGGGATGACGCCGCGAGGCAGGAACAGAGATAAGGTGTTCTCCTTCTCCTCGGCTCTGAACGTCTGCTATGCCATCCTGTTTGGTCGTACAGCTGCCATTAAACCTCCTAAGTGCTGGACGGGGCGGTTCCTCATGAATCTCTGGGCTATCTTCTGCCTGTTCTGTCTGTCCACCTACACAGCCAATCTGGCCGCCGTCATGGTGGGGGAGAAAACATTCCAGCAACTCTCAGGAATACACGATCCAAAGGTAGGAAAACTCAGCTGTATTAACTCCTGTCCAGTACTACAACACGTGCATAAATAGTGCACCGTAGGGTGTTGTGGGGCTGAGGCCTGAAGCTGGGAAGAGTGGCCTGGAGAGGGTCTGGGGAGAGGGTCTGGGGTAAGGGGGCTAGGGGGAGGAGCCTGGGGAGAGGGGGCTGGGGAGAGGGAGAGAGGCAGAGGGGCTAGAGAGTGGGTTTGGGGAGAGGGGCTGGGGTAAGGGGTTCTATGGAGAGGGAGAGGGGCTAGGGAGTGTGGCTAGGATATGGGGAGAGGGGCCTGTTTTAGAAGGGTTAAGGAGAGGGAGAGGGACTGAGGAGAGGGGCTGGGAAGAGGGAGAGGGGAGAGGGGCCTGGGAGAGGGCCTGGGGATAGGGTATGGGGAGAGGGACAGGGGCCTGGGAGAGGGCCCTGGGAGAAGGGCCTGGGGAGAGGGCCCTGGGATAGGGGCTGGGGTATGGGGAGAGGGGGCTGGGGAGAGGGAAAGGGACTGGGAGAGAGTCCTGGGGAGAGGGGTTAGGGAGAGGGCCCTGGGAGAGGACCTCGGGAGAGGGGTTAGGGAGAGGGGAGAGGGCCCTGGGAGAGGGGTTAGGGAGATTGGAGAGGGCCCTGGGAGAGTGGCTGGGGTATGGGGAGAGGGAAAGATACTGAGAGAGAGTCCTGGGGAGAGGGGTTAGGGAGAGGGCCTGGGGAGAGGGGAGAGGGCCCTGGGAGAGTGGCTGGTGTATGGGGCTGGATGAGGCATAAGGTTCAGGAGGTTATGGATTTTACAATGGAGAGGAGTTGAAGTGAAAAGGGTATTTTTGAAAAGAGTCCAGTAGATATATGAGGGTTGCAGTGTTGTGGAGAGTTCCAGTTTAAAGTGCAGTATCATCACAATTAATCAGTGGTCTGTCTGGGACAGTCCGACTGGTCTAAGCAACTGCCTCCGGAATAGGTCAAATAATGTATCAGTGTGAATGTGGGATCAAATCCATCCCACTGCTATTCTAGATCACCCTCTCATCCTATCTTTCCTGTCAGTCTTTCACTGTCCTGTCTAAACAATACATGCGAAATGGTTGGACAGCCCAACTCCTTTAAAAAAAATAAAAAATAACAATCACAGTTTAAAGGTAACAGGAGCTAAGAGAGCTCTGTAACAGGTAAGCTGTGATGAGGAGGTTACAGACCACAGTTACAGGAGGTTACAGACCACAGTTACAGGAGGTTACAGACCACAATTACAGGAGGTTACAGACCACAGTTACAGGAGGTTACAGACCACCGTTACAGGAGGTTACTGACCACAGTTACAGGAGGTTACAGACGAGAGTTATAGGAGGTTACAGACCACAATTACAGGAGGTTACAGACCACAGTTACAGGAGGTTACAGACCACAGTTACAGGAGGTTACAGACCACAGTTACAAGAGGTTACAGACCACAATTACAGGAGGTTACAGACCACAGTTACAGGAGGTTACAGACCACAGTTACAGGAGGTTACAGAAAACAGTTACAGGAGGTTACAGACCACAGTTACAGGAGGTTACAGACCACAATTACAGGAGGTTACAGACCACAATTACAGGAGGTTACAGACCACAGTTAAAGGTTACAGACCACAGTTAAAGGTTACAGACCACAGTTAAAGGAGGTTACAGACCACAGTTAAAGGAGTTACAGACCACAGTTAAAGGAGGTTACAGACCACAGTTAAAGGAGGTTACAGACCACAGTTACAGGAGGTTACAGACCACAGTTACAGGAGGTTACAGACTACAGTTACAGGAGGTAATAGACTACTCTAACAGTTACAGGAGGTACAAGACCACTCTAACAGTTACAGGAGGTACTAGACCACTCTAACAGTTACAGGAGGTACTAGACCACTTTAACAGTTACAGGAGGCACTAGACCACACTAACAGTTACAGGAAGTAATAGACCACACTAACAGTTACAGGAGGTACTAAACCACAGTAACAGTTACAGGCGTTACTAGACCACAGTAACAGTTACAGGAGGTACTAGACCACACTAACAGTTACAGGAGGTATTAGACCACACTAACAGTTACAGGAACTACTAGACCACTAACAGTTACAGGAGTTACTAGACCCACTAACAGTTACAGGAGGTAATAGACCACACTAACAGTTACAGGAGGTTCTAGACCACACTAACAGTTACAGGAGGTACTAGACCACAGTAACAGTTACAGGAGGTTCTAGACCACACTAACAGTTACAGGAGGTTCTAGACCACACTAACAGTTACAGGAGGTACTAGACCACACTAACAGTTACAGGAGGTACTAGACCACTAACAGTTACAGGAGGTACTAGACCACTAACAGTTACAGGGGGTGATAGACCACACTAACAGTTACAGGAGGTACTAGACCACACTAACAGTTACAGGGGGTGATAGACCACACTAACAGTTACAGGAGGTACTAGACCACACTAACAGTTACAGGGGGTGATAGACCACGCTAACAGTTACAGGAGGTACTAGACCACTAACAGTTACAGGGGGTGATAGACCACTAACAGTTACAGGGGGTGATAGACCACTAACAGTTACAGGAGGTACTAGACCACTAACAGTTACAGGGGGTGATAGACCACTAACAGTTACAGGGGGTGATAGACCACTAACAGTTACAGGAGGTACTAGACCACTAACAGTTACAGGGGGTGATAGACCACTAACAGTTACAGGGGGTGATAGACCACACTAACAGTTACAGGAGGTACTAGACCACTAACAGTTACAGGGGGTGATAGACCACTAACAGTTACAGGAGGTACTAGACCACTAACAGTTACAGGGGGTGATAGACCACTAACAGTTACAGGAGGTACTAGACCACACTAACAGTTACAGGAGGTACTAGACCACTAACAGTTACAGGAGGTACTAGACCACTAACAGTTACAGGAGGTACTAGACCACTAACAGTTACAGGAGGTACTAGACCACTAACAGTTACAGGAGGTACTAGACCACTAACAGTTACAGGAGGTACTAGACCACACTAACAGTTACAGGGGGTGATAGACCACTAACAGTTACAGGAGGTACTAGACCACTAACAGTTACAGGGGGTGATAGACCACTAACAGTTACAAGGGGTGATAGACCACACTAACAGTTACAGGAGGTACTAGACCACTAACAGTTACAGGGGGTGATAGACCACTAACAGTTACAGGGGGTGATAGACCACACTAACAGTTACAGGAGGTACTAGACCACTAACAGTTACAGGGGGTGATAGACCACTAACAGTTACAGGAGGTACTAGACCACTAACAGTTACAGGGGGTGATAGACCACTAACAGTTACAGGGGGTGATAGACCACACTAACAGTTACAGGAGGTACTAGACCACTAACAGTTACAGGGGGTGATAGACCACTAACAGTTACAGGGGGTGATAGACCACTAACAGTTACAGGGGGTGATAGACCACTAACAGTTACAGGGGGTGATAGACCACACTAACAGTTACAGGAGGTACTAGACCACTAACAGTTACAGGAGGTACTAGACCACTAACAGTTACAGGAGGTACTAGACCACTAACAGTTACAGGAGGTGCTAGACCACTAACAGTTACAGGAGGTACTAGACCACACTAACAGTTACAGGGGGTGATAGACCACTAACAGTTACAGGAGGTACTAGACCACTAACAGTTACAGGGGGTATTAGACCACTAACAGTTACAAGGGGTGATAGACCACACTAACAGTTACAGGAGGTACTAGACCACTAACAGTTACAGGGGGTGATAGACCACTAACAGTTACAGGGGGTGATAGACCACACTAACAGTTACAGGAGGTACTAGACCACTAACAGTTACAGGGGGTGATAGACCACTAACAGTTACAGGGGGTGATAGACCACTAACAGTTACAGGAGGTACTAGACCACTAACAGTTACAGGGGGTGATAGACCACTAACAGTTACAGGGGGTGATAGACCACACTAACAGTTACAGGAGGTACTAGACCACTAACAGTTACAGGGGGTGATAGACCACACTAACAGTTACAGGAGGTACTAGACCACTAACAGTTACAGGGGGTGATAGACCACTAACAGTTACAGGGGGTGATAGACCACACTAACAGTTACAGGAGGTACTAGACCACTAACAGTTACAGGGGGTGATAGACCACTAACAGTTACAGGGGGTGATAGACCACTAACAGTTACAGGAGGTACTAGACCACTAACAGTTACAGGGGGTGATAGACCACTAACAGTTACAGGGGGTGATAGACCACTAACAGTTACAGGGGGTGATAGACCACTAACAGTTACAGGAGGTACTAGACCACTAACAGTTACAGGGGGTGATAGACCACTAACAGTTACAGGAGGTACTAGACCACTAACAGTTACAGGAGGTACTAGACCACTAACAGTTACAGGGGGTGATAGACCACTAACAGTTACAGGGGGTGATAGACCACGCTAACAGTTACAGGAGGTACTAGTCCACTAACAGTTACAGGGGGTGATAGACCACTAACAGTTACAGGGGGTGATAGACCACTAACAGTTACAGGAGGTACTAGACCACTAACAGTTACAGGGGGTGATAGACCACTAACAGTTACAGGAGGTTCCGCTTCGCCACGGTTCGGGAGAGCAGTGCCGAGGATTACCTGAAGAAAAGCTTTCCAGAGATGCACGAATACATGAGACGGTACAACGTACCAGCAACCCCAGATGGAATAGAACATCTGAAGTGAGTCATGACTATACAGTACTGACTCATCACAGCTTTTAACATGGGTACCAACATGATACAATACTGACTCATCACAGCTTTAACATGGGTACCAACATGATACAATACTGACTCATCACAGCTTTAACATGGGTACCAATACAGGCTTTATACAGGGAGACTTCATAACAGTTCTGAATATGTCCCACTCATAATACTCTGCCACATAGGGCTAGATTTAACAGGTTTAGTACTGCAGTAAAACACCATAATACTCTAGATTTAACACGTTTAGTTCTGCAGTAAAACACCATAATACTCTAGATTTAACAGGTTTAGTTCTGCAGTAAAACACCATAATACTCTAGATTTAACACGTTTAGTTCTGCAGTAAAACACCATAATACTCTAGATGTAACACGTTTAGTTCTGCAGTAAAACACCATAATACTCTAGATTTAACAGGTTTAGTACTGCAGTAAAACACCATAATACTCTAGATTTAACAGGTTTAGTTCTGCAGTAAAACACCATAATACTCTAGATTTAACACGTTTAGTTCTGCAGTAAAACACCATAATACTCTAAATTTAACAGGTTTAGTTCTGCAGTAAAACACCATAATACTCTAGATTTAACACGTTTAGTTCTGCAGTAAAACACCATAATACTCTAGATGTAACACGTTTAGTTCTGCAGTAAAACACCATAATACTCTAGATTTAACAGGTTTAGTTCTGCAGTAAAACACCATAATACTCTAGATTTAACACGTTTAGTTCTGCAGTAAAACACCATAATACTCTAGATTTAACAGGTTTAGTTCTGCAGTAAAACACCATAATACTCTAGATTTAACACGTTTAGTTCTGCAGTAAAACACCATAATACTCTAGATGTAACACGTTTAGTTCTGCAGTAAAACACCATAATACTCTAGATTTAACAGGTTTAGTTCTGCAGTAAAACACCATAATACTCTAGATTTAACAGGTTTAGTACTGCAGTAAAACACCATAATACTCTAGATTTAACACGTTTAGTTCTGCAGTAAAACACCATAATACTCTAGATTTAACATGTTTAGTTCTGCAGTAAAACACCATAATACTCTAGATTTAACACGTTTAGTACTGCAAAAAAACGATAACTTAATACATATGGAATCATGTAGTAACCAAAAAAGTGTTAAACAAATCAAAATACACAGCTGGTTGTTGAGAATGCCAAGATTGTGCAAAGCTGTAATCAAGGCGAACACTTGGCTACTTTGAAGAATCTAAAATCTATTTTGATTTGTTTAACACTATTCTTTGGTTACTACATGATTCCATATGTGTTATTTCATAGTTTTGATGTCTTCACTATTATTCTACAATGTAGAAAATAGTACAAATAAAGAAAAACCCTTGAATGAGTAGGTGTCCAAACTTTTGACTGGTAATGTAACATACCTTTCTCTCTGTGTGAGGGAGGTGAGGAGATGACTGAAGACTTGCACCTGCTCGCCACTGATCAGATCCTTCTGGAACGTATTCTGATAAGGACGTGCATATCGTATCGGCTTGCCTGAGTTTCTTTCAGAGGCAGAGATAGCCCTCCCACATCTTTACTATAGCCAACAATATATATTAGAATGCACTGTATGAAAAAGGGCTTAACATGTGGACGCCTGGAAGTTATTAAAAAATAGAATTGAAAAATAGCTAACGGCAGGCAGCCTAACGATTAAGAGCGTTGGGCCAGTTACCAAAAGGTAAAAGTCTGTCTGTGCCCTTGAGCAAGGCACTTCACCCTAATTGCTCCAATAAGTCACTTTGGATACGTGTCTGCTAAATGGCAACGATGTAAAATGTTGCATGTCTAACATCAGTAAGACTCAATCATGCGCACTCTTACTGACAGCTGTGGCTGCTTTGTGTGATGTATTGTTGTCTCTACCTTCTTGCCCTTCTTGCCCTTCTTGCCCTAATCTTTGTACCCTGTTTTGTGCTGCTATCATGTTGTGTTGTCATGTTGTGTTGCTACCATGCTGTGATGTCATGTTGTGCTGCTACCATGCTGTGTTGTCATGTTGTATTGCTACCATGCTGTGTTGTCATGTTGTGCTGCTACCATGCTGTGTTGTCGTGTTGTTTTTCTACCATGCTGTGTTGTCGTGTTGTTTTTCTACCATGCTGTGTTGTTTTTCTACCATGCTGTGTTGTCCTGTTGTGTTGCTACCATGCTGTGTTGTCGTGTTGTTTTTCTACCATGCTGTGTTGTTTTTCTACCATGCTGTGTTGTCATGTGTTGCTACCATGCTGTGTTGTCATGTTGCTACCATGCTGTGTTGTTGTGTTGCTACCATGCTGTGTTGTTGTGTTGCTACCATGCTGTGTTGTTGTGTTGCTACCATGCTGTGTTGTTGTGTTGTTTTGATAGACCACTAACAGTTACAGGAGGTACTAGACCACACTAACAGTTACAGGAGGTACTAGACCACTAACAGTTACAGGAGGTACTAGACCACTAACAGTTACAGGAGGTACTAGACCACTAACAGTTACAGGAGGTACTAGACCACTAACAGTTACAGGAGGTACTAGACCACTAACAGTTACAGGAGGTACTAGACCACACTAACAGTTACAGGGGGTGATAGACCACTAACAGTTACAGGAGGTACTAGACCACTAACAGTTACAGGGGGTGATAGACCACTAACAGTTACAAGGGGTGATAGACCACACTAACAGTTACAGGAGGTACTAGACCACTAACAGTTACAGGGGGTGATAGACCACTAACAGTTACAGGGGGTGATAGACCACACTAACAGTTACAGGAGGTACTAGACCACTAACAGTTACAGGGGGTGATAGACCACTAACAGTTACAGGGGGTGATAGACCACTAACAGTTACAGGATGTACTAGACCACTAACAGTTACAGGGGGTGATAGACCACTAACAGTTACAGGGGGTGATAGACCACACTAACAGTTACAGGAGGTACTAGACCACTAACAGTTACAGGGGGTGATAGACCACTAACAGTTACAGGGGGTGATAGACCACTAACAGTTACAGGGGGTGATAGACCACTAACAGTTACAGGGGGTGATAGACCACACTAACAGTTACAGGAGGTACTAGACCGCTAACAGTTACAGGAGGTACTAGACCACTAACAGTTACAGGAGGTACTAGACCACTAACAGTTACAGGAGGTACTAGACCACTAACAGTTACAGGAGGTACTAGACCACACTAACAGTTACAGGGGGTGATAGACCACTAACAGTTACAGGAGGTACTAGACCACTAACAGTTACTGGGGGTGATAGACCACTAACAGTTACAAGGGGTGATAGACCACACTAACAGTTACAGGAGGTACTAGACCACTAACAGTTACAGGGGGTGATAGACCACTAACAGTTACAGGGGGTGATAGACCACACTAACAGTTACAGGAGGTACTAGACCACTAACAGTTACAGGGGGTGATAGACCACTAACAGTTACAGGGGGTGATAGACCACTAACAGTTACAGGAGGTACTAGACCACTAACAGTTACAGGGGGTGATAGACCACTAACAGTTACAGGGGGTGATAGACCACACTAACAGTTACAGGAGGTACTAGACCACTAACAGTTACAGGGGGTGATAGACCACACTAACAGTTACAGGAGGTACTAGACCACTAACAGTTACAGGGGGTGATAGACCACTAACAGTTACAGGGGGTGATAGACCACACTAACAGTTACAGGAGGTACTAGACCACTAACAGTTACAGGGGGTGATAGACCACTAACAGTTACAGGGGGGTGATAGACCACTAACAGTTACAGGAGGTACTAGACCACTAACAGTTACAGGGGGTGATAGACCACTAACAGTTACAGGGGGTGATAGACCACTAACAGTTACAGGGGGTGATAGACCACTAACAGTTACAGGAGGTACTAGACCACTAACAGTTACAGGGGGTGATAGACCACTAACAGTTACAGGAGGTACTAGACCACTAACAGTTACAGGAGGTACTAGACCACTAACAGTTACAGGGGGTGATAGACCACTAACAGTTACAGGGGGTGATAGACCACGCTAACAGTTACAGGAGGTACTAGTCCACTAACAGTTACAGGGGGTGGTAGACCACTAACAGTTACAGGGGGTGATAGACCACTAACAGTTACAGGAGGTACTAGACCACTAACAGTTACAGGGGGTGATAGACCACTAACAGTTACAGGAGGTACTAGACCACTAACAGTTACAGGGGGTGATAGACCACTAACAGTTACAGGGGGTGATAGACCACTAACAGTTACAGGGGGTGATAGACCACTAACAGTTACAGGAGGTACTAGACCACTAACAGTTACAGGGGGTGATAGACCACTAACAGTTACAGGAGGTACTAGACCACTAACAGTTACAGGGGGTCATAGACCACTAACAGTTACAAGGGGTGATAGACCACACTAACAGTTACAGGGGGTGATAGACCACACTAACAGTTACAGGGGGTGATAGACCACTAACAGTTACAGGAGGTACTAGACCACTAACAGTTACAGGAGGTACTAGACCACTAACAGTTACAGGGGGTGATAGACCACTAACAGTTACAGGGGGTGATAGACCACTAACAGTTACAGGAGGTACTAGACCACTAACAGTTACAGGGGGTGATAGACCACTAACAGTTACAGGGGGTGATAGACCACTAACAGTTACAGGGGGTGATAGACCACACTAACAGTTACAGGAGGTATTAGACCACACTAACAGTTACAGGAGGTACTAGACCACTAACAGTTACAGGAGGTACTAGACCACTAACAGTTACAGGGGGTGATAGACCACTAACAGTTACAGGAGGTACTAGACCACTAACAGTTACAGGGGGTGATAGACCACTAACAGTTACAGGGGGTGATAGACCACTAACAGTTACAGGAGGTACTAGACCACTAACAGTTACAGGAGGTACTAGACCACTAACAGTTACAGGAGTTACTAGACCACACTAACAGTTACAGGGGGTGATAGACCACTAACAGTTACAGGAGGTACTAGACCACTAACAGTTACAGGAGGTACTAGACCACTAACAGTTACAGGGGGTGATAGACCACTAACAGTTACAGGGGGTGATAGACCACTAACAGTTACAGGAGGTACTAGACCACTAACAGTTACAGGGGGTGATAGACCACTAACAGTTACAGGAGGTACTAGACCACTAACAGTTACAGGGGGTGATAGACCACTAACAGTTACAGGGGGTGATAGACCACTAACAGTTACAGGAGGTACTAGACCACTAACAGTTACAGGGGGTGATAGACCACTAACAGTTACAGGAGGTACTAGACCACTAACAGTTACAGGGGGTGATAGACCACTAACAGTTACAAGGGGTGATAGACCACTAACAGTTACAGGAGGTACTAGACCACTAACAGTTACAGGGGGTGATAGACCACTAACAGTTACAGGGGGTGATAGACCACTGTAACAGTTCCTTGTTTTCTGTTCTTCCAGCTTCATCACCCATCACAAGGGTTCCGCTTCGCCACGGTTCGGGAGAGCAGTGCCGAGGATTACCTGAAGAAAAGCTTTCCAGAGATGCACGAATACATGAGACGGTACAACGTACCAGCAACCCCAGATGGAATAGAACATCTGAAGTGAGTCATGACTATACAGTACTGACTCATCACAGATTTAACATGGGTACCAACATGATACAATACTGACTCATCACAGCTTTAACATGGGTACCAACATGATACAATACTGACTCATCACAGCTTTAACATGGGTACCAACATGATACAATACTGACTCATCACAGCTTTAACATGGGTACCAACATGATACAATACTGACTCATCACAGCTTTAACATGGGTACCAACATGATACAATACTGACTCATCACAGCTTTAACATGGGTACCAACATGATACAATACTGACTCATCACAGCTTTAACATGGGTACCAACATGATACAATACTGACTCATCACAGCTTTAACATGGGTACCAATACAGGCTTTATACAGGGAGACTTCATAACAGTTCTGAATATGTCCCACTCATAATACTCTGCCACATAGGGCTAGATGTAACACGTTTAGTTCTGCAGTAAAACACCATAATACTCTAGATTTAACAGGTTTAGTTCTGCAGTAAAACACCATAATACTCTAGATGTAACACGTTTAGTTCTGCAGTAAAACACCATAATACTCTAGATTTAACAGGTTTAGTTCTGCAGTAAAACACCATAATACTCTAGATTTAACAGGTTTAGTTCTGCAGTAAAACACCATAATACTCTAGATTTAACAGGTTTAGTACTGCAGTAAAACACCATAATACTCTAGATTTAACACGTTTAGTTCTGCAGTAAAACACCATAATACTCTAGATTTAACAGGTTTAGTTCTGCAGTAAAACACCATAATACTCTAGATTTAACACGTTTAGTTCTGCAGTAAAACACCATAATACTCTAGATGTAACACTTTTAGTACTGCAGTAAAACACCATAATACTCTAGATTTAACAGGTTTAGTACTGCAGTAAAACACCATAATACTCTAGATGTAACACGTTTAGTACTGCAAAAAAACGATAACTTAATACATATGGAATCATGTAGTAACCAAAAAAGTGTTAAACAAATCAAAATACACAGCAGGTTGTTGAGAATGCCAAGATTGTGCAAAGCTGTAATCAATGCGAACACTTGGCTACTTTGAAGAATCTAAAATCTATTTTGATTTGTTTAACACTATTCTTTGGTTACTACATGATTCCATATGTGTTATTTCATAGTTTTGATGTCTTCACTATTATTCTACAATGTAGAAAATAGTACAAATAAAGAAAAACCCTTGAATGAGTAGGTGTCCAAACTTTTGACTGGTAATGTAACATACCTTTCTCTCTGTGTGAGGGAGGTGAGGAGATGACTGAAGACTTGCACCTGCTCGCCACTGATCAGATCCTTCTGGAACGTATTCTGATAAGGACGTGCATACCGTATCGGCTTGCCTGAGTTTCTTTCAGAGGCAGAGATAGCCCTCCCACATCTTTACTATAGCCAACAATATATATTAGTATGCACTGTATGAAAAAGGGCTTAACATGTGGACGCCTGGAAGTTATTAAAAAATAGAATTTAAAAATAGCTAACGGCAGGCAGCCTAACGATTAAGAGCGTTGGGCCAGTTACCAAAAGGTAAAAGTCTGTCTGTGCCCTTGAGCAAGGCACTTCACCCTAATTGCTCCAATAAGTCACTTTGGATACGTGTCTGCTAAATGGCAACGATGTAAAATGTTGCATGTCTAACATCAGTAAGACTCAATCATGGAGACTCTTACTGATAGTTGTGGCTGCTTGGTGTGATGTATTGTTGTGGCTGCTTTGTGTGATGTATTGTTGTTTCTACCTTCTTGACCTTTGTGCTGTTTGTGCCTATAATCTTTGTACCCTGTTTTGTGTTGCTATAATGTTGTGTTGTCATGTTGTGTTGCTACCATGCTGTGTTGTCATGTTGTATTGCTACCATGCTTTGTTGTCATGTTGTGCTGCTACCATGCTGTGTTGTCATGTTGTGCTGCTACCATGTTGTGTTGTCATGTTGTGTTGCTACCATGCTGTGTTGTCATGTTGTATTGCTACCATGCTTTGTTGTCATGTTGTGCTGCTACCATGCTGTGTTGTCATGTTGTGCTGCTATCATGCTGTGTTGTCGTGTTGTTTTTCTACCATGCTGTGTTGTCGTGTTGTTTTTCTACCATGCTGTGTTGTCCTGTTGTGTTGCTACCATGCTGTGTTGTCATGTTGTGTTGCTACCATGCTGTGTTGTTGTGTTGCTACCATGCTGTGTTGTTGTGTTGCTACCATGCTGTGTTGTCATGTGTTGTTGCCATGCTGTGTTGTCATGTAAATGTTGTTGCTATGCTGTGTTGTTGTGTTGCTGCCATGCTGTGTTGTTGTGTTGCTGCCATGCTGTGTTGTCATGTGTTGTTGCCATGGTGTGTTCTTGTGTTGCTGCCATGCTGTGTTGCGTTGCTGCCATGCTGTGTTGTTGTGTTGCTGCCATGCTGTGTTGTTGTGTTGCTGTCATGCTGTGTTGTTGTGTTGCTGCCATGCTGTGTTTTGTGTTGCTGCCATGCTGTGTTGTTGCGTTGCTGCCATGCTGTGTTGTCATGTGTTGTTGCCATGGTGTGTTGCTGCCATAATGTGTTGTTGTGTTGCTGCCATGCTGTGTTGTTGTGTTGCTGCCATGCTGTGTTGCGTTGCTGCCATGCTGTGTTGTTGTGTTGCTGCCATGCTGTGTTGTTGTGTTGCTGCCATGCTGTGTTTTGTGTTGCTGCCATGCTGTGTTGTTGCGTTGCTGCCATGCTGTGTTGTCATGTGTTGTTGCCATGTTGTGTTGCTGCCATGCTGTGTTGTTGTGTTGCTGCCATACTGTGTTGTTGTGTTGCTGCCATGCTGTGTTGTCATGTTGTGTTGCTGCCATGCTGTGTTGTCATGTTGTGTTGCTGCCATGCTGTGTTGTCATGTTTTGTTGCTGCCATGCTGTGTTGTCATGTTTTGTTGCTGCCATGCTGTGTTGTCATGTTGTGTTGCTGCCATGCTGTGTTGTCATGTTTTGTTGCTGCCATGCTGTGTTGTCATGTTTTGTTGCTGCCATGCTGTGTTGTCATGTTGTGTTGCTGCCATGCTGTGTTGTCATGTTTTGTTGCTGCCATGCTGTGTTGTCATGTTTTGTTGCTGCCATGCTGTGTTGTCATGTGTTGCTGCCATGCTGTGTTGTCATGTTTTGTTGCTGCCATGCTGTGTTGTCATGTTTTGTTGCTGCCATGCTGTGTTGTTGTGTTGCTGCCATGCTGTGTTGTCATGTTTTGTTGCTGCCATGCTGTGTTGTTGTCTTAGATCTGTTTTCATGTAGTGGTTTCTCTCTTGTCGTGATGTGTGTATTCAGTAGCAAATTGTGTGTCTTTTCAGGCATGATCCACAGCAACTGGATGCTTTCATCATGGACAAGGCCTTACTAGACCACGAGGTGTCTATAGATGCAGAATGCAAGACACTCACCGTGGGGAAACCATTTGCAATTGAAGGCAAGTAGATTGACATGAAATAAGGTGTTAATTCTGTATCCATAATGAAGAGGAACAATACAGGTATGCCCTCTGTCCCCTCTCATTTTTGTGCTAACTACAGAACCACTGGTAGAAAGGATAAGACAAGACATTATAATATAGAACCACTGGTAGAAAGGATAAGACAAGACATTATAATATAGAACTACTAGTAGAAAGGATAAGACAAGACATTATAATATAGAACCACTGGTAGAAAGGATAAGACAAGACATTATAATATAGAACCACTAGTAGAAAGGATAAGACAAGACATTATAATATAGAACCACTGGTAGAAAGGATAAGACAATACATTACAATATAGAACTACTAGTAGAAAGGATAAGACAAGACATTATAATATAGAACCACTGGTAGAAAGGATAAGACAAGACATTATAATATAGAACCACTAGTAGAAAGGATAAGACAATACATTACAATATAGAACTACTAGTAGAAAGGATAAGACAAGACATTATAATATAGAACCACTGGTAGAAAGGATAAGACAAGACATTATAATATAGAACCACTGGTAGAAAGGATAAGACAAGACATTATAATATAGAACCACTGGTAGAAAGGATAAGACAAGACATTATAATATAGAACCACTGGTAGAAAGGATAAGACAAGACATTATAATATAGAACCACTGGTAGAAAGGATAAGACAAGACATTATAATATAGAACCACTGGTAGAAAGGATAAGACAAGACATTATAATATAGAACCACTGGTAGAAAGGATAAGACAAGACATTATAATATAGAACCACTGGTAGAAAGGATAAGACAAGACATTATAATATAGAACCACTGGTAGAAAGGATAAGACAAGACATTATAATATAGAACCACTGGTAGAAAGGATAAGACAAGACATTATAATATAGAACCACTGGTAGAAAGGATAAGACAAGACATTATAATATAGAACCACTGGTAGAAAGGATAAGACAAGACATTATAATATAGAACCACTGGTAGAAAGGATAAGACAAGACATTATAATATAGAACCACTGGTAGAAAGGATAAGACAAGACATTATAATATAGAACCACTGGTAGAAAGGATAAGACAATACATTATAATATAGAACCACTGGTAGAAAGGATAAGACAATACATTATAATATAGAACCAGTGGTAGAAAGGATAAGACAAGACATTATAATATAGAACCAGTGGTAGAAAGGATAAGACAAGACATTATAATATAGAACCACTGGTAGAAAGGATAAGACAAGACATTATAATATAGAACCACTGGTAGAAAGGATAAGACAAGACATTATAATATAGAACCACTGGTAGAAAGGATAAGACAAGACATTATAATATAGAACCACTGGTAGAAAGGATAAGACAATACATTATAATATAATATAGAACCACTGGTAGAAAGGATAAGATAAGACATTATAATATAGATCCACTGGTAGAAAGGATAAGACAAGACATTATAATATAATATAGAACCACTGGTAGAAAGGATAAGACAAGACATTATAATATAATATAGAACCACTGGTAGAAAGGATAAGATAAGACATTATAATATAGAACCACTGGTAGAAAGGATAAGATAAGACATTATAATATAGATCCACTGGTAGAAAGGATAAGATAAGACATTATAATATAGATCCACTGGTAGAAAGGATAAGACAAGACATTATAATATAATATAGAACCACTGGTAGAAAGGATAAGACAAGACATTATAATATAATATAGAACCACTGGTAGAAAGGTTAAGACAAGACATTATAATGTAGATCCACTGGAGAAAGGATAAGACAAGACATTATAATATAGAACCACTGGTAGAAAGGATAAGACAATACATTATAATATAGAACCACTGGTAGAAAGGATAAGACAATACATTATAATATAGAACCACTTGTAGAAAGGATAAGACAAGACATTATAATATGGAAGTCATTCTGTCTGTTCCCAGGTTACGGCATCGGCCTGCTGTGTTTTTCTGTCTGTTCCCAGGTTACGGCATCGGCCTGCTGTGTTTTCTATCTGTTCCCAGGTTACGGCATCGGCCTGCTGTGTTTTCTGTCTGTTCCCAGGTTACGGCATCGGCCTGCTGTGTTTTCTGTCTGTTCCCAGGTTACGGCATCGGCCTGCTGTGTTTTCTGTCTGTTCCCAGGTTACGGCATCGGCCTGCTGTGTTTTCTGTCTGTTCCCAGGTTACGGCATCGGCCTGCTGTGTTTTCTGTCTGTTCCCAGGTTACGGCATCGGTCTGCTGTGTTTTCTGTCTGTTCCCAGGTTACGGCATCGGCCTGCTGTGTTTTCTGTCTGTTCCCAGGTTACGGCATCGGCCTGCTGTGTTTTCTAAGTCATTCTGTCTGTTCCCAGGTTACGGCATCGGCCTGCGCCAGAACTCCCACCTGACCTCTAATATCTCAGAGCTGGTGAGCCAGTACAAGTCTGACGGCTTCATAGACATGCTACATGATAAGTGGTACAAGGTGGTACCCTGTGGGAAACGGAGCTTCGCAGTCACAGAGGTAATGTACATCACTCTACTTCAATCAGTCACAGAGGTAATGTAGAACATACTACTTCAACCAGTCACAGAGGTAATGTACATTATACTACTTCAACCAGTCACAGAGGTAATGTACATTATACTACTTCAATCAGTCACAGAGGTAATGTAGAATATACTACTTCAACCAGTCACAGAGGTAATGTACATTATACTACTTCAACCAGTCACAGAGGTAATGTACATTATACTACTTCAACCAGTCACAGAGGTAATGTAGAATATACTACTTCAATCAGTCACAGAGGTAATGTACATCATACTACTTCAATCAGTCACGGAGGTAATGTAGAACATATTACTTCAACCAGTCACAGAGGTAATGTACATGACTCTACTTCAATCAGTCACAGAGGTAATGTATATCATACTACTTCAATCAGTCACGGAGGTAATGTAGAACATATTACTTCAACCAGTCACAGAGGTAATGTATAGCATACTACTTCAACCAGTCACAGAGGTAATGTATAGCATACTACTTCAACCAGTCACAGAGGTAATGTACATCATACTACTTCAACCAGTCACAGAGGTAATGTATAGCATACTACTTCAACCAGTCACAGAGGTAATGTACATCATACTACTTCAACCAGTCACAGAGGTAATGTACATCATACTACTTCAACCAGTCACAGAGGTAATGTATATCATACTACTTCAACCAGTCACAGAGGTAATGTACATTATACTACTTCAACCAGTCACAGAGGTAATGTACATCATACTACTTCAACCAGTCACAGAGGTAATGTACATTATACTACTTCAATCAGTCACAGAGGTAATGTAGAACATACTACTTCAATCAGTCACGGAGGTAATGTACATGACTCTACTTCAATCAGTCACAGAGGTAATGTATATCATACTACTTCAATCAGTCACGGAGGTAATGTAGAACATATTACTTCAACCAGTCACAGAGGTAATGTATAGCATACTACTTCAACCAGTCACAGAGGTAATGTATAGCATACTACTTCAACCAGTCACAGAGGTAATGTACATCATACTACTTCAACCAGTCACAGAGGTAATGTATATCATACTACTTCAATCAGTCACAGAGGTAATGTATAGCATACTACTTCAACCAGTCACAGAGGTAATGTACATCATACTACTTCAACCAGTCACAGAGGTAATGTATATTATACTACTTCAATCAGTCACGGAGGTAATGTACATGACTCTACTTCAATCAGTCACAGAGGTAATGTATATCATACTACTTCAACCAGTCACAGAGGTAATGTACATCATACTACTTCAACCAGTCACAGAGGTAATGTATATCATACTACTTCAATCAGTCACAGAGGTAATGTAGAACATACTACTTCAATCAGTCACGGAGGTAATGTACATGACTCTACTTCAATCAGTCACAGAGGTAATGTATATCATACTACTTCAATCAGTCACGGAGGTAATGTAGAACATATTACTTCAATCAGTCACAGAGGTAATGTATAGCATACTACTTCAACCAGTCACAGAGGTAATGTATAGCATACTACTTCAACCAGTCACAGAGGTAATGTAGAATATACTACTTCAATCAGTCACAGAGGTAATGTACTGTACATCATACCTCTTCAACCTGTCACAGAGGTAATGTACTGTACATTATACTACTTCAATCAGTCACGGAGGTAATGTACTGTACATTATACTACTTCAATCAGTCACAGAGGTAATGTACTGTACATTATACTACTTCAACCAGTCACAGAGGTAATGTACTGTACATCATACCTCTTCAACCTGTCACAGAGGTAATGTACTGTACATTATACTACTTCAATCAGTCACGGAGGTAATGTACTGTACATTATACTACTTCAACCAGTCACAGAGGTAATGTACATTATACTACTTCAATACAAATACTGATGTACTACATCACAATGCTAAATGATCTCTATTCTGTGATTTCAAAAAGTCTTAATGATGTTCATTATAAATTACAGAAGCTTGTCGCTGCAACAGAAAATAAAACTGCCCATTTGTTTTCGTCAATAATCTTCCATAAATAAGACGCTATTTGAAAAATGTGTGAAATATTTCAGTTTGATTCTTATGCAAGGGAAATGTACAAATGATGAATGTATTGATATGCTGAACTCACAGCATACAGTACAAACTGTGTTTTATATCCTGTGTGTTTGTCTCTGCTCTCTCCAGACCCTACAGATGGGCATTAAGCATTTCTCAGGCCTGTTTTTGATGCTGTGTGTCGGGTTGGGTCTGTCTCTCCTCACCACCCTGGCTGAACACATAATCTACCGCTTTGTCATACCCAGAGTCAAGGAGCCCAAGTTCAAGTACTGGCTGCATACTAGTCAGGTAACTAATTTAACTATCACTATGTTAACCGGCTGCCTACTTGTCAGGTAACTAATTTAACTATCACTATGTTAACTGGCTGCATACTAGTCAGGTAACTAATTTAACTATCACTATGTTAACCGGCTGCCTACTTGTCAGGTAACTAATTTAACTATCAGTATGTTAACTGGCTGCATACTAGTCAGGTAACTAATTTAACTATCACTATGTTAACCGGCTGCCTACTTGTCAGGTAACTAATTTAACTATCACTATGTTAACCGGCTGCCTACTAGTCAGGTAACTAATTTAACTATCAGTATGTTAACCGGCTGCCTACTAGTCAGGTAACTAATTTAACTATCACTATGTTAACCGGCTGCCTACTAGTCAGGTAACTAACTAAACATAGTGATAGTTAACTGGCTGCATACTAGTCAGGTAACTAATTTAACTATCGCTATGTTAACTGGCTGCATACTAGTCAGGTAACTAATTTAACTATCACTATGTTAACTGGCTGCATACTAGTCAGGTAACTAATTTAACTATCACTATGTTAACTGGCTGCATACTAGTCAGGTAACTAATTTAACTATCACTATGTTAACCGGCTGCCTACTAGTCAGGTAACTAACTAAACATAGTGATAGTTAACTGGCTGCATACTAGTCAGGTAACTAATTTAACTATCGCTATGTTAACCGGCTGCCTACTAGTCAGGTAACTAATTTAACTATCACTATGTTAACCGGCTGCCTACTAGTCAGGTAACTAATTTAACTATCACTATGTTAACCGGCTGCATACTAGTCAGGTAACTAATTTAACTATCACTATGTTAACTGGCTGCATACTAGTCAGGTAACTAATTTAACTATCACTATGTTAACTGGCTGCATACTAGTCAGGTAACTAATTTAACTATCACTATGTTAACCGGCTGCCTACTAGTCAGGTAACTAACTAAACATAGTGATAGTTAACTGGCTGCATACTAGTCAGGTAACTAATTTAACTATCGCTATGTTAACCGGCTGCCTACTAGTCAGGTAACTAATTTAACTATCACTATGTTAACCGGCTGCATACTAGTCAGGTAACTAATTTAACTATCACTATGTTAACTGGCTGCATACTAGTCAGGTAACTAATTTAACTATCACTATGTTAACTGGCTGCATACTAGTCAGGTAACTAATTTAACTATCACTATGTTAACTGGCTGCATACTAGTCAGGTAACTAATTTAACTATCACTATGTTAACCGGCTGCCTACTAGTCAGGTAACTAATTTAACTATCACTATGTTAACTGGCTGCCTACTAGTCAGGTAACTAATTTAACTATCACTATGTTAACTGGCTGCATACTAGTCAGGTAACTAATTTAACTATCACTATGTTAACTGGCTGCCTACTAGTCAGGTAACTAATTTAACTATCACTATGTTAACTGGCTGCCTACTAGTCAGGTAACTAATTTAACTATCACTATGTTAACTGGCTGCATACTAGTCAGGTAACTAATTTAACTATCACTATGTTAACTGGCTGCCTACTAGTCAGGTAACTAATTTAACTATCAGTATGTTAACCGGCTGCATACTAGTCAGGTAACTAATTTAACTATCACTATGTTAACTGGCTGCATACTAGACAGGTAACTAATTTAACTATCAGTATGTTAACTGGCTGCCTACTAGTCAGGTAACTAATTTAACTATCACTATGTTAACCGGCTGCATACTAGACAGGTAACTAATTTAACTATCGCTATGTTAACCGGCTGCCTACTAGACAGGTAACTAATTTAACTATCACTATGTTAACCGGCTGCATACTAGTCAGGTAACTAACTAAACATAGTGATAGTTAACTGGCTGCATACTAGTCAGGTAACTAACTAAACATAGTGATAGTTAACTGGCTGCATACTAGTCAGGTAACAAACTAAACATAGTGATAGTTAACTGGCTGCATACTAGTCAGGTAACTAACTAAACATAGTGATAGTTAACTGGCTGCATACTAGTCAGGTAACTAACTAAACATAGTGATAGTTAACTGGCTGCATACTAGTCAGGTAATTAACTAAACATAGTGATAGTTAACTGGCTGCATACTAGTCAGGTAACTAACTAAACATAGTGATAGTTAACTGGCTGCATACTAGTCAGGTAACTAACTAAACATAGTGATAGTTAACTGGCTGCATACTAGTCAGGTAACTAACTAAACATAGTGATAGTTAACCGGCTGCATACTAGTCAGGTAACTAACTAAACATAGTGATAGTTAACTGGCTGCATACTAGTCAGGTAACTAACTAAACATAGTGATAGTTAACTGGCTGCATACTAGTCAGGTAACTAACTAAACATAGTGATAGTTAACTGGCTGCATACTAGTCAGGTAACTAACTAAACATAGTGATAGTTAACTGGCTGCATACTAGTCAAGTAACTAACTAAACATAGTGATAGTTAACTGGCTGCATACTAGTCAGGTAACTAACTAAACATAGTGATAGTTAACTGGCTGCATACTAGTCAGGTAACTAACTAAACATAGTGATAGTTAACTGGCTGCATACTAGTCAGGTAACTAATTTAACTATCACTATGTTAACTGGCTGCATACTAGTCAGGTAACTAATTTAACTATCACTATGTTAACTGGCTGCATACTAGTCAGGTAACTAACTAAACATAGTGATAGTTAACCGGCTGCATACTAGTCAGGTAACTAATTTAACTATCAGTATGTTAACCGGCTGCATACTAGTCAGGTAACTAATTTAACTATCAGTATGTTAACCGGCTGCCTACTAGTCAGGTAACTAATTTAACTATCACTATGTTAACTGGCTGCCTACTAGTCAGGTAACTAATTTAACTATCAGTATGTTAACCGGCTGCATACTAGTCAGGTAACTAATTTAACTATCAGTATGTTAACCGGCTGCCTACTAGTCAGGTAACTAACGCAGCGTTCTAATGCACCGTAACAATGTTGTGTAACTTCCAGTGTGCTTTTACTATATACCTTGAGGTTGAACCTGCTTTAAGTTACAGTTTTAACAGTGTCCAAGTAGGCTACTGTGGCTATTTGATCATAATGTAGACCTACCAGAGAGGCCTACCATCAAAAACAATGGAGAAAATGCATCCCGTAACATTTTACCATGGAAATATCTGTTCTATCATTCAGCCTACAGTAGGAGCCAATGTGTGGTGTTCAATGTAGGTCTACATTCCATGAGATTTAAAACAAAAAACATGCAGGGCTTCACATTAACAAGTTTATCCACTTGTCCTTCAGACAAGGAGGTGACTGAACATGTTGTTGTTTGATGCAAGAAACCACTTTACAAATCCCATACCATTATTACAGAGAATGAGACAAATGATGCTAATCAAACCATATGTATTTATATAGCCCTTCGTACATCAGCTGATATCTCAGTGCTGTACAGAAACCCAGTCTAAAATCCTAAACAGCAAGCAATGCAGGTGTAGAAGCACGGTGGATAGGAAAAACTCCCTAGAAAGGCCAAAACCTAGGAAGAAACCTAGAGAGGAACCAGGCTATGTGGGGTGGCCAGTCCTCTTCTGGCTGTGCCGGGTGGAGATTATAACAGAACATGGCCAAGATGTTCAAATGTTCATAGATGACCAACATGGTCAAATAATAATAACCTTCTGCCTATTGGCTACTTAGCTTATTCAAGACTGTCTCAAAATACAACACTGCCCCTTTAAGAGAAAAAAAAGCTATTGGCTTTTCAAATGTGTCTAGAAATGTACACGTTTTGTGCTCTTGGAGGAAGCAATCACTGCCTTATCGTTGACAAGAAATGATCTATAACTGGACTAATAACTCACTAACTAGCAAATAATATGAACAAAATGTGCCCACGTGGCAACATGCAGCTCTCACTTCGATCTCAAAGCAAGTGCATCTACTCACGACTGCTCATGCTGTAAACACAGTCCAGTTCAAAGAGAATGGCACAGATCCATATATGGCAATGGACTACATGCATATAGGCTTCCTGCAGTTCTGATTGGTTAAGGTGCACCAGTCTGAGTAGAGTACATGCTAAGTCCTGCATGTCAATGCAATAGAATCCTACTCAGATGCGTTCTGTCTACAAAAAAATCTCTTGCATAGTTAGTTGTGCAAACTAAGTTTTGCATAGTTTGTTTTGTTTCGGTATGTTGCGATCACAATTAGCACAGTAAAGGGAAATATTGATAGTGTTAACTAACAGGGAAACCTCTAGGAAGTTGAAGTATAATCTCGTGCTTCTCTCCGTGGGCTGATAGTACTTCTCTCCGTGGGCTGATAGTACTTCTCTCCGTGGGCGGATAGTACTTCTCTCCGTGGGCTGATAGTACTTCTCTCAGTGGGCTGATAGTACTTCTCTCAGTGGGCTGATAGTACTTCTCTCCGTGGGCTGATAGTACTTCTCTCCGTGGGCTGATAGTACTTCTCTCCGTGGGCTGATAGTACTTCTCTCCGGGGGCTGATAGTACTTCTCTCTGTGGGCTGATAGTACTTCTCTCCGTGGGCTGATAGTACTTCTCTCCGTGGGCTGATAGTACTTCTCTCCGTGGGCTGATAGTACTTCTCTCCGTGGGCTGATATTTCTTCTGCCTGGCAGTCCCATTCAGAAATGACTGAAATTCTTCTGAGAATATCATACTCTGGTATCTGTATAGTTTCTGTTTGACATATTATGCTCTGTCCCACAGAGGTTACATCGAGCAATGAACTCATCTTTCAATGACGATAAACTGCAGACTGTAGCCAAGCCAGAAGAAAGGTAACAATGTCCTGTGTACCTTCACATAAAAGCCGCACAGAAAAAGACCGTGGATTGACTGGTGATTTAAAGGTGGCAGTTTGACAGCGTGTGTCACTGGTTTTAATGGCAGGGAAATATAATTGTCAGTGATGATAGCAAAGACACTATTCCCTACATAGTGCACTACTTTTGACCAGAACCCTATGGAATGAGGGGTCCATTCTTGGACACTTCGAAAACCTATTAGATGAATCACCTTACTAACTGACCATGGAAAAGATCCTATCCATGTCATGTACCATGTCCAGTAACAGATAGAGAATCTAATTTATAAAAATAACTTTTAATGTGAATAGATTACACACTATGAATTTAGTCAGTCTTGCATATCACTGTAAAATAAAGACCTGACAGACGCCTCACTTTATATTGCGCTATTAGGTTAATGTATAGTTTTAGAAACGTGGCTCTCTGTCACAGGAGGCTGGTGGCATCTTATTTGGGAGGACGGGCTCATGATAACGGCTGGAGAATAATTAGTGGAATGGTGTCAAATACATCCAACACATGGTTTCCATTTACTCCATTTCAGCTAATAGTATGAGCCCTCCTCCCCTCAGCAGCCTCCACTGGTACATTGTAGATTAGGTTCCCTGTTGGGGTTTTTATCAGCCACTGCCAAATTGACTGTGGAAAAGAACTACAGGGTGACCAGTGGCATATAAAGATTACTGGAAAAAACAAGATCACAACGCCACAAATGAAATCTGTGTTTTTTTGTTCGACCCCAAGGTGCATCATGGGTAACAACCAACAACAACTGCAGCCATGTGTACCATGGCACAGCTCCAACTGCAACAGGAGGAAGATCCCACCTCAGGAGTCCCTGCTAAATGTTCTGGAGTCTCCCCCCTGTGATTGCTCTCCTCCTCCTCCCTCAGCCCTTCCACCTCCTTCCTCTCCTCCTTCTCCTCAGGTAGCATTGCCACCTCAAGCACAGAACACATTTTTAAAACACCTGTAAGAGCTATTTCCTGTATTCTAGAGCCTTAATTAATTCAAATAAAGCTAGCCAATACCAGTAGTTACGATTTATTCATAATGGATTGATCAAATAAGGTCATTTTTTGACATTTTGTTGTTTTACAGCCGGAATTTAAAATGGTTTAAATTTAGATTTTGTGTCACTAGTCTACAAACAATATCCCAAAATGTCAAAGTTAAATTTAGTTTTTAGTAATGTTTACAAATGTATAAAAAATTAAATACGTTCAAGAGTAAGAATTTGTCATATAAATTGCATTGACTCAGTCTGTGTGTAATAATAGTGTTTAACATGATTTTTTAACGACTACCTCACCTCTGTACCCCACACATACAATCATATGTAAGGTCTCTCAGTCAATCAGTGCATTTCAAGCACAGATTCAACCAAAGTCCAGGGAGGTTTTCTGATGCCTGGCAAAGAAAGGCACCTATTGGTAGATGGGTAAAAAAAAACCTGACAAAGGCATATCCCTTTTTATTTTACTTTTATTTACCTTAATTTAACCCTTTGAGCATGGTGAAGTTATTAATTACCCTTTGGATGGTGTAGAGGAAGGAGTTTAACGACTGGGACCGGAGAAAACTGAAGATGGATCAACATCATTGTAGTTACTCCACAATACTAACCTAAATGACAGAGTGAAAAGAAGGAAGTCCGTACAGAATACAATTATTCCAAAACATGGATCCTATTTCCAACAAGGCACTTAATTAATGCTGCAAAGAATGACATTTTGGTCCTGAATACAAAGCGTTATGTTTTGTGCAAATCCAACAACACACTCTTCATATTTTCAAGCATCGTGGTGGCTGCATCATGTTATGGGTATGCTTGTCATTTTTCTGCACAGGCAAAATCCTAGAGTAAAACTTCATTCCCCTTTTGAGCAGGACAATAACCTAAAACACAAGGCCAAATCTACACTGCTTACCAAGACAATATTGAATGTTCCTGAGTGGCCTAGTTACAATTTACTTAAACTGGCTTGAATCTATGGCAAGACTTGTCTAGCAAAGATTATCAGCCAACTTGACAGAGCTTGAAGAATTTTTTAAAGATTGATGGGCAAATATTGTACAATCCAGGTGTGCAAAGCTCTTAGAGGCTCATAGCTATAATTGCTGACAGGTGTTTCTAACATCAGGTGGTCTAATCAAGAGATCTTATTGTTTTATTTTTTATATTTTAGACATTTTTACAATTTCTCTTCAACTTTCACATTATTTTTCTATTTTTGTGTAGATTTAAATTAAATCCCACTTTGTAAAGTAACAAAATGTGGAAAAAGTCCAGGGGGTTGAATACTCTCTAATACTCTGTAATTTATATTTTGATTGGGGGGATTGGGTGTCCAAATGTATCTTATTTTGTCCTCTTCCTCCACAGGTGAAGAGCCTGGTCCCCCGGCAGGCAACATCTAACGGGAGGACAGACCAGGTGGGTCTGCAGGCCAAGACCAACCACATGCTGCAGGAGCTGTCAGAGCTGGAGACACACATCACCATCATCAAACAACAGCTGCACATCGCCATGATGAAGAAGAGGGAGCTGGAGCAACCAGGAGAAACACATGACAGAGTAGAGACTGATACCAACAGAAACACAACATGACAGAGTAGAGACTGGTACCAGCAGAAACACAACATGACAGAGTAGAGACTGATACCAGCAGAAACACAACATGACAGAGTAGAGGATTGGTACCAGCAGAAACACAACATGACAGAGTAGAGACTGATACCAGCAGAAACACAACATGACAGAGTAGAGGATTGGTACCAACAGAAACACAACATGACAGAGTAGAGACTGATACCAGCAGAAACACAACATGACAGAGTAGAGGATTGGTACCAGCAGAAACACAACATGACAGAGTAGAGGATTGGTACCAGCAGAAACACAACATGACAGAGTAGAGGATTGGTACCAGCAGAAACACAACATGACAGAGTAGAGACTGATACCAGCAGAAACACAACATGACAGAGTAGAGACTGGTACCAGCAGAAACACAACATGACAGAGTAGAGACTGGTACCAGCAGAAACACAACATGACAGAGTAGAGACTGGTACCAGCAGAAACACAACATGACAGAGTAGAGGATTGGTACCAGCAGAAACACAACATGACAGAGTAGAGACTGATACCAGCAGAAACACAACATGACAGAGTAGAGGATTGGTACCAGCAGAAACACAACATGACAGAGTAGAGAATGATACCAGCAGAAACACAACATGACAGAGTAGAGACTGATACCAGCAGAAACACAACATGACAGAGTAGAGACTGATACCAGCAGAAACACAACATGACAGAGTAGAGACTGGTACCAGCAGAAACACAACATGACAGAGTAGAGACTGATACCAGCAGAAACACAACATGACAGAGTAGAGGATTGGTACCAGCAGAAACACAACATGACAGAGTAGAGACTGGTACCAGCAGAAACACAACATGACAGAGTAGAGGATTGGTACCAGCAGAAACACAACATGACAGAGTAGAGACTGATACCAGCAGAAACACAACATGACAGAGTAGAGGATTGGTACCAACAGAAACACAACATGACAGAGTAGAGACTGATACCAGCAGAAACACAACATGACAGAGTAGAGACTGATATCAGCAGAAATACAACATGACAGAGTAGAGACTGGTACCAGCAGAAACACAACATGACAGAGTAGAGGATTGGTACCAGCAGAAACACAACATGACAGAGTAGAGGATTGGTACCAGCAGAAACACAACATGACAGAGTAGAGGATTGGTACCAGCAGAAACACAACATGACAGAGTAGAGACTGATACCAGCAGAAACACAACATGACAGAGTAGAGACTGGTACCAGCAGAAACACAACATGACAGAGTAGAGACTGGTACCAGCAGAAACACAACATGACAGAGTAGAGGATTGGTACCAGCAGAAACACAACATGACAGAGTAGAGACTGATACCAGCAGAAACACAACATGACAGAGTAGAGGATTGGTACCAGCAGAAACACAACATGACAGAGTAGAGACTGATACCAGCAGAAACACAACATGACAGAGTAGAGACTGGTACCAGCAGAAACACAACATGACAGAGTAGAGACTGGTACCAGCAGAAACACAACATGACAGAGTAGAGACTGGTACCAGCAGAAACACAACATGACAGAGTAGAGGATTGGTACCAGCAGAAACACAACATGACAGAGTAGAGACTGATACCAGCAGAAACACAACATGACAGAGTAGAGGATTGGTACCAGCAGAAACACAACATGACAGAGTAGAGAATGATACCAGCAGAAACACAACATGACAGAGTAGAGACTGATACCAGCAGAAACACAACATGACAGAGTAGAGACTGATACCAGCAGAAACACAACATGACAGAGTAGAGACTGGTACCAGCAGAAACACAACATGACAGAGTAGAGACTGATACCAGCAGAAACACAACATGACAGAGTAGAGGATTGGTACCAGCAGAAACACAACATGACAGAGTAGAGACTGGTACCAGCAGAAACACAACATGACAGAGTAGAGGATTGGTACCAGCAGAAACACAACATGACAGAGTAGAGACTGATACCAGCAGAAACACAACATGACAGAGTAGAGGATTGGTACCAACAGAAACACAACATGACAGAGTAGAGACTGATACCAGCAGAAACACAACATGACAGAGTAGAGACTGATATCAGCAGAAATACAACATGACAGAGTAGAGACTGGTACCAGCAGAAACACAACATGACAGAGTAGAGGATTGGTACCAGCAGAAACACAACATGACAGAGTAGAGGATTGGTACCAGCAGAAACACAACATGACAGAGTAGAGGATTGGTACCAGCAGAAACACAACATGACAGAGTAGAGACTGATACCAGCAGAAACACAACATGACAGAGTAGAGACTGGTACCAGCAGAAACACAACATGACAGAGTAGAGACTGGTACCAGCAGAAACACAACATGACAGAGTAGAGGATTGGTACCAGCAGAAACACAACATGACAGAGTAGAGACTGATACCAGCAGAAACACAACATGACAGAGTAGAGGATTGGTACCAGCAGAAACACAACATGACAGAGTAGAGACTGATACCAGCAGAAACACAACATGACAGAGTAGAGACTGATACCAGCAGAAACACAACATGACAGAGTAGAGACTGATACCAGCAGAAACACAACATGACAGAGTAGAGGATTGATACCAACAGAAACACAACATGACAGAGTAGAGACTGATACCAGCAGAAACACAACATGACAGAGTAGAGACTTATACCAGCAGAAACACAACATGACAGAGTAGAGACTGATACCAACAGAAACACAACATGACAGAGTAGAGACTGACACCAGCAGAAACACAACATGACAGAGTAGAGACTGGTACCAGCAGAAACACAACATGACAGAGTAGAGACTGATATCAGCAGAAATACAACATGACAGAGTAGAGACTGGTACCAGCAGAAACACAACGTGACAGAGTAGAGACTGATACCAACAGAAACACAACATAACAGAGTAGAGGATTGGTACCAGCAGAAACACAACATGACAGAGTAGAGACTGGTACCAGCAGAAACACAACATGACAGAGTAGAGACTGATACCAGCAGAAACACAACATGACAGAGTAGAGGATTGGTACCAACAGAAACACAACATGACAGAGTAGAGACTGATACCAGCAGAAACACAACATGACAGAGTAGAGACTGATATCAGCAGAAATACAACATGACAGAGTAGAGACTGGTACCAGCAGAAACACAACATGACAGAGTAGAGGATTGGTACCAGCAGAAACACAACATGACAGAGTAGAGGATTGGTACCAGCAGAAACACAACATGACAGAGTAGAGGATTGGTACCAGCAGAAACACAACATGACAGAGTAGAGACTGATACCAGCAGAAACACAACATGACAGAGTAGAGACTGGTACCAGCAGAAACACAACATGACAGAGTAGAGACTGGTACCAGCAGAAACACAACATGACAGAGTAGAGGATTGGTACCAGCAGAAACACAACATGACAGAGTAGAGACTGATACCAGCAGAAACACAACATGACAGAGTAGAGGATTGGTACCAGCAGAAACACAACATGACAGAGTAGAGACTGATACCAGCAGAAACACAACATGACAGAGTAGAGACTGGTACCAGCAGAAACACAACATGACAGAGTAGAGACTGGTACCAGCAGAAACACAACATGACAGAGTAGAGACTGGTACCAGCAGAAACACAACATGACAGAGTAGAGGATTGGTACCAGCAGAAACACAACATGACAGAGTAGAGACTGATACCAGCAGAAACACAACATGACAGAGTAGAGGATTGGTACCAGCAGAAACACAACATGACAGAGTAGAGAATGATACCAGCAGAAACACAACATGACAGAGTAGAGACTGATACCAGCAGAAACACAACATGACAGAGTAGAGACTGATACCAGCAGAAACACAACATGACAGAGTAGAGACTGGTACCAGCAGAAACACAACATGACAGAGTAGAGACTGATACCAGCAGAAACACAACATGACAGAGTAGAGGATTGGTACCAGCAGAAACACAACATGACAGAGTAGAGACTGGTACCAGCAGAAACACAACATGACAGAGTAGAGGATTGGTACCAGCAGAAACACAACATGACAGAGTAGAGACTGATACCAGCAGAAACACAACATGACAGAGTAGAGGATTGGTACCAACAGAAACACAACATGACAGAGTAGAGACTGATACCAGCAGAAACACAACATGACAGAGTAGAGACTGATATCAGCAGAAATACAACATGACAGAGTAGAGACTGGTACCAGCAGAAACACAACATGACAGAGTAGAGGATTGGTACCAGCAGAAACACAACATGACAGAGTAGAGGATTGGTACCAGCAGAAACACAACATGACAGAGTAGAGGATTGGTACCAGCAGAAACACAACATGACAGAGTAGAGACTGATACCAGCAGAAACACAACATGACAGAGTAGAGACTGGTACCAGCAGAAACACAACATGACAGAGTAGAGACTGGTACCAGCAGAAACACAACATGACAGAGTAGAGGATTGGTACCAGCAGAAACACAACATGACAGAGTAGAGACTGATACCAGCAGAAACACAACATGACAGAGTAGAGGATTGGTACCAGCAGAAACACAACATGACAGAGTAGAGACTGATACCAGCAGAAACACAACATGACAGAGTAGAGACTGATACCAGCAGAAACACAACATGACAGAGTAGAGACTGATACCAGCAGAAACACAACATGACAGAGTAGAGGATTGATACCAACAGAAACACAACATGACAGAGTAGAGACTGATACCAGCAGAAACACAACATGACAGAGTAGAGACTTATACCAGCAGAAACACAACATGACAGAGTAGAGACTGATACCAACAGAAACACAACATGACAGAGTAGAGACTGACACCAGCAGAAACACAACATGACAGAGTAGAGACTGGTACCAGCAGAAACACAACATGACAGAGTAGAGACTGATATCAGCAGAAATACAACATGACAGAGTAGAGACTGGTACCAGCAGAAACACAACGTGACAGAGTAGAGACTGATACCAACAGAAACACAACATAACAGAGTAGAGGATTGGTACCAGCAGAAACACAACATGACAGAGTAGAGACTGGTACCAGCAGAAACACAACATGACAGAGTAGAGACTGATACCAGCAGAAACACAACATGACAGAGTAGAGGATTGGTACCAACAGAAACACAACATGACAGAGTAGAGACTGATACCAGCAGAAACACAACATGACAGAGTAGAGGATTGGTACCAGCAGAAACACAACATGACAGAGTAGAGGATTGGTACCAGCAGAAACACAACATGACAGAGTAGAGGATTGGTACCAGCAGAAACACAACATGACAGAGTAGAGACTGATACCAGCAGAAACACAACATGACAGAGTAGAGACTGGTACCAGCAGAAACACAACATGACAGAGTAGAGGATTGGTACCAACAGAAACACAACATGACCGAGTAGAGACTGATACCAGCAGAAACACAACATGACAGAGTAGAGGATTGGTACCAGCAGAAACACAACATGACAGAGTAGAGACTGGTACCAGCAGAAACACAACATGACAGAGTAGAGGATTGGTACCAGCAGAAACACAACATGACAGAGTAGAGACTGATACCAGCAGAAACACAACATGACAGAGTAGAGGATTGGTACCAGCAGAAACACAACATGACAGAGTAGAGAATGATACCAGCAGAAACACAACATGACAGAGTAGAGACTGATACCAGCAGAAACACAACATGACAGAGTAGAGACTGATACCAGCAGAAACACAACATGACAGAGTAGAGACTGGTACCAGCAGAAACACAACATGACAGAGTAGAGACTGATACCAGCAGAAACACAACATGACAGAGTAGAGGATTGGTACCAGCAGAAACACAACATGACAGAGTAGAGACTGACACCAGCAGAAACACAACATGACAGAGTAGAGGATTGGTACCAGCAGAAACACAACATGACAGAGTAGAGACTGATACCAGCAGAAACACAACATGACAGAGTAGAGGATTGGTACCAACAGAAACACAACATGACAGAGTAGAGACTGATACCAGCAGAAACACAACATGACAGAGTAGAGACTGATACCAGCAGAAACACAACATGACAGAGTAGAGACTGATACCAGCAGAAACACAACATGACAGAGTAGAGGATTGATACCAACAGAAACACAACATGACAGAGTAGAGACTGATACCAGCAGAAACACAACATGACAGAGTAGAGACTGATACCAGCAGAAACACAACATGACAGAGTAGAGACTGATACCAACAGAAACACAACATGACAGAGTAGAGACTGATACCAGCAGAAACACAACATGACAGAGTAGAGACTGGTACCAGCAGAAACACAACATGACAGAGTAGAGACTGATATCAGCAGAAATACAACATGACAGAGTAGAGACTGGTACCAGCAGAAACACAACGTGACAGAGTAGAGACTGATACCAACAGAAACACAACATAACAGAGTAGAGGATTGGTACCAGCAGAAACACAACATGACAGAGTAGAGACTGGTACCAGCAGAAACACAACATGACAGAGTAGAGACTGATACCAGCAGAAACACAACATGACAGAGTAGAGGATTGGTACCAACAGAAACACAACATGACAGAGTAGAGACTGATACCAGCAGAAACACAACATGACAGAGTAGAGGATTGGTACCAGCAGAAACACAACATGACAGAGTAGAGGATTGGTACCAGCAGAAACACAACATGACAGAGTAGAGGATTGGTACCAGCAGAAACACAACATGACAGAGTAGAGACTGATACCAGCAGAAACACAACATGACAGAGTAGAGACTGGTACCAGCAGAAACACAACATGACAGAGTAGAGGATTGGTACCAACAGAAACACAACATGACAGAGTAGAGACTGATACCAGCAGAAACACAACATGACAGAGTAGAGGATTGGTACCAGCAGAAACACAACATGACAGAGTAGAGACTGATACCAGCAGAAACACAACATGACAGAGTAGAGACTGGTACCAGCAGAAACACAACGTGACAGAGTAGAGACTGGTACCAGCAGAAACACAACATGACAGAGTAGAGGATTGGTACGAGCAGAAACACAACATGACAGAGTAGAGACTGATACCAGCAGAAACACAACATGACAGAGTAGAGGATTGGTACCAGCAGAAACACAACATGACAGAGTAGAGACTGATACCAGCAGAAACACAACATGACAGAGTAGAGACTGATACCAGCAGAAACACAACATGACAGAGTAGAGACTGATACCAGCAGAAACACAACATGACAGAGTAGAGGATTGATACCAACAGAAACACAACATGACAGAGTAGAGACTGATACCAGCAGAAACACAACATGACAGAGTAGAGACTGATACCAGCAGAAACACAACATGACAGAGTAGAGACTGATACCAACATAAACACAACATGACAGAGTAGAGACTGATACCAGCAGAAACACAACATGACAGAGTAGAGACTGGTACCAGCAGAAACACAACATGACAGAGTAGAGACTGATATCAGCAGAAATACAACATGACAGAGTAGAGACTGATACCAGCAGAAACACAACATGACAGAGTAGAGACTGATACCAACAGAAACACAACATGACAGAGTAGAGGATTGGTACCAGCAGAAACACAACATGACAGAGTAGAGACTGGTACCAGCAGAAACACAACATGACAGAGTAGAGACTGATACCAGCAGAAACACAACATGACAGAGTAGAGACTGGTACCAGCAGAAACACAACATGACAGAGTAGAGACTGATACCAACAGAAACACAACATGACAGAGTAGAGGATTGGTACCAGCAGAAACACAACATGACAGAGTAGAGACTGGTACCAGCAGAAACACAACATGACAGAGTAGAGACTGGTACCAGCAGAAACACAACATGACAGAGTAGAGACTGATACCAACAGAAACACAACATGACAGAGTAGAGGATTGGTACCAGCAGAAACACAACATGACAGAGTAGAGACTGATACCAACAGAAACACAACATGACAGAGTAGAGGATTGGTATCAGCAGAAACACAACATGACAGAGTAGAGGATTGGTACCAACAGAAACACAACATGACAGAGTAGAGACTGATACGAGCAGAAACACAACATGACAGAGTAGAGGATTGGTACCAACAGAAACACAACATGACAGAGTAGAGACTGATACCAGCAGAAAACACAACATGACAGAGTAGAGGATTGGTACCAGCAGAAACACAACATGACAGAGTAGAGACTGATACCAGCAGAAACACAACATGACAGAGTAGAGACTGATACCAGCAGAAACACAACATGACAGAGTAGAGACTGATACCAGCAGAAACACAACATGACAGAGTAGAGGATTGATACCAACAAAAACACAACATGACAGAGTAGAGACTGATACCAGCAGAAACACAACATGACAGAGTAGAGGATTGGTACCAGCAGAAACACAACATGACAGAGTAGAGACTGATACCAGCAGAAACACAACATGACAGAGTAGAGACTGATACCAGCAGAAACACAACATGACAGAGTAGAGACTGGTACCAGCAGAAACACAACATGACAGAGTAGAGACTGATATCAGCAGAAATACAACATGACAGAGTAGAGACTGGTACCAGCAGAAACACAACATGACAGAGTAGAGACTGATACCAACAGAAACACAACATGACAGAGTAGAGGATTGGTACCAGCAGAAACACAACATGACAGAGTAGAGACTGGTACCAGCAGAAACACAACGTGACAGAGTAGAGACTGATACCAGCAGAAACACAACATGACAGAGTAGAGACTGGTACCAGCAGAAACACAACATGACAGAGTAGAGGATTGGTACCAGCAGAAACACAACATGACAGAGTAGAGACTGATACCAGCAGAAACACAACATGACAGAGTAGAGACTGGTACCAGCAGAAACACAACATGACAGAGTAGAGGATTGGTACCAACAGAAACACAACATGACAGAGTAGAGACTGATACCAGCAGAAACACAACATGACAGAGTAGAGGATTGGTACCAGCAGAAACACAACATGACAGAGTAGAGACTGATACCAGCAGAAACACAACATGACAGAGTAGAGACTGATACCAACAGAAACACAACATGACAGAGTAGAGGATTGGTACCAGCAGAAACACAACATGACAGAGTAGAGACTGATACCAGCAGAAACACAACATGACAGAGTAGAGACTGATACCAGCAGAAACACAACATGACAGAGTAGAGACTGATACCAGCAGAAACACAACATGACAGAGTAGAGGATTGATACCAACAGAAACACAACATGACAGAGTAGAGACTGATACCAGCAGAAACACAACATGACAGAGTAGAGACTGATACCAGCAGAAATACAACATGACAGAGTAGAGACTGATACCAGCAGAAACACAACATGACAGAGTAGAGACTGATACCAACAGAAACACAACATGACAGAGTAGAGGATTGGTACCAGCAGAAACACAACATGACAGAGTAGAGACTGATACCAGCAGAAACACAACATGACAGAGTAGAGACTGGTACCAGCAGAAACACAACATGACAGAGTAGAGACTGATATCAGCAGAAATACAACATGACAGAGTAGAGACTGATACCAGCAGAAACACAACATGACAGAGTAGAGACTGATACCAACAGAAACACAACATGACAGAGTAGAGGATTGGTACCAGCAGAAACACAACATGACAGAGTAGAGACTGGTACCAGCAGAAACACAACATGACAGAGTAGAGACTGATACCAGCAGAAACACAACATGACAGAGTAGAGACTGGTACCAGCAGAAACACAACATGACAGAGTAGAGACTGATACCAACAGAAACACAACATGACAGAGTAGAGGATTGGTACCAGCAGAAACACAACATGACAGAGTAGAGACTGGTACCAGCAGAAACACAACATGACAGAGTAGAGACTGGTACCAGCAGAAACACAACATGACAGAGTAGAGACTGATACCAACAGAAACACAACATGACAGAGTAGAGGATTGGTACCAGCAGAAACACAACATGACAGGGTAGAGACTGATACCAACAGAAACACAACATGACAGAGTAGAGGATTGGTACCAGCAGAAACACAACATGACAGAGTAGAGGATTGGTACCAACAGAAACACAACATGACAGAGTAGAGACTGATACCAGCAGAAACACAACATGACAGAGTAGAGGATTGGTACCAGCAGAAACACAACATGACAGAGTAGAGGATTGGTACCAGCAGAAACACAACATGACAGAGTAGAGGATTGGTACCAGCAGAAACACAACATGACAGAGTAGAGACTGATACCAGCAGAAACACAACATGACAGAGTAGAGACTGGTACCAGCAGAAACACAACATGACAGAGTAGAGACTGGTACCAGCAGAAACACAACATGACAGAGTAGAGGATTGGTACCAGCAGAAACACAACATGACAGAGTAGAGACTGATACCAGCAGAAACACAACATGACAGAGTAGAGGATTGGTACCAGCAGAAACACAACATGACAGAGTAGAGACTGATACCAGCAGAAACACAACATGACAGAGTAGAGACTGATACCAGCAGAAACACAACATGACAGAGTAGAGACTGATACCAGCAGAAACACAACATGACAGAGTATAGGATTGATACCAACAGAAACACAACATGACAGAGTAGAGACTGATACCAGCAGAAACACAACATGACAGAGTAGAGGATTGGTACCAGCAGAAACACAACATGACAGAGTAGAGACTGATACCAGCAGAAACACAACATGACAGAGTAGAGACTGATACCAGCAGAAACACAACATGACAGAGTAGAGACTGGTACCAGCAGAAACACAACATGACAGAGTAGAGACTGATATCAGCAGAAATACAACATGACAGAGTAGAGACTGGTACCAGCAGAAACACAACATGACAGAGTAGAGACTGATACCAACAGAAACACAACATGACAGAGTAGAGGATTGGTACCAGCAGAAACACAACATGACAGAGTAGAGACTGGTACCAGCAGAAACACAACATGACAGAGTAGAGACTGATACCAGCAGAAACACAACATGACAGAGTAGAGACTGGTACCAGCAGAAACACAACATGACAGAGTAGAGACTGATACCAACAGAAACACAACATGACAGAGTAGAGGATTGGTACCAGCAGAAACACAACATGACAGAGTAGAGACTGGTACCAGCAGAAACACAACATGACAGAGTAGAGACTGGTACCAGCAGAAACACAACATGACAGAGTAGAGACTGATACCAACAGAAACACAACATGACAGAGTAGAGGATTGGTACCAGCAGAAACACAACATGACCGAGTAGAGACTGATACCAACAGAAACACAACATGACAGAGTAGAGGATTGGTATCAGCAGAAACACAACATGGCAGAGTAGAGGATTGGTACCAACAGAAACACAACATGACAGAGTAGAGACTGATACCAACAGAAACACAACATGACAGAGTAGAGGATTGGTACCAGCAGAAACACAACATGACAGAGTAGAGACTGATACCAACAGAAACACAACATGACAGAGTAGAGACTGATACCAGCAGAAACACAACATGACAGAGTAGAGGATTGGTACCAGCAGAAACACAACATGACAGAGTAGAGACTGATACCAACAGAAACACAACATGACAGAGTAGAGACTGATACCAGCAGAAACACAACATAACAGAGTAGAGGATTGGTACCAGCAGAAACACAACATGACAGAGTAGAGGGTTGGTACCAACAGGAACACAACATGACAGAGTAGAGACTGGTACTAGCAGAAACACAACATGACAGAGTAGAGACTGATACCAGCAGAAACACAACATGACAGAGTAGAGGATTGGTACCAGCAGAAACACAACATGACAGAGTAGAGACTGGTACCAGCAGAAACACAACATGACAGAGTAGAGACTGATACCAGCAGAAACACAACATGACAGAGTAGAGGATTGGTACCAGCAGAAACACAACTTGACAGAGTAGAGACTGGTACCAGCAGAAACACAACATGACAGAGTAGAGACTGGTACCAGCAGAAACACAACATGACAGAGTAGAGACTGATACCAGCAGAAACACAACATGACAGAGTAGAGACTGATACCAGCAGAAACACAACATGACAGAGTAGAGACTGATACCAACAGAAACACAACATGACAGAGTAGAGGATTGGTACCAACAGAAACACAACATGACAGAGTAGAGACTGGTACCAGCAGAAACACAACATGACAGAGTAGAGACTGATACAAACAGAAACACAACATGACAGAGTAGAGACTGATACCAACAGAAACACAACATGACAGAGTAGAGGATTGGTACCAGCAGAAACACAACATGACAGAGTAGAGACTGGTACCAGCAGAAACACAACATGACAGAGTAGAGACTGATACCAACAGAAACACAACATGACAGAGTAGAGGATTGGTACCAGCAGAAACACAACATGACAGAGTAGAGACTGGTACCAGCAGAAACACAACATGACAGAGTAGAGACTGATACAAACAGAAACACAACATGACAGAGTAGAGACTGATACCAACAGAAACACAACATGACAGAGTAGAGGATTGGTACCAGCAGAAACACAACATGACAGAGTAGAGACTGGTACCAGCAGAAACACAACATGACAGAGTAGAGACTGGTACCAGCAGAAACACAACATGACAGAGTAGAGGATTGGTACCAGCAGAAACACAACATGACAGAGTAGAGACTGATACCAGCAGAAACACAACATGACAGAGTAGAGGATTGGTACCAGCAGAAACACAACATGACAGAGTAGAGACTGATACCAGCAGAAACACAACATGACAGAGTAGAGACTGATACCAGCAGAAACACAACATGACAGAGTAGAGACTGATACCAGCAGAAACACAACATGACAGAGTAGAGGATTGATACCAACAGAAACACAACATGACAGAGTAGAGACTGATACCAGCAGAAACACAACATGACAGAGTAGAGGATTGGTACCAGCAGAAACACAACATGACAGAGTAGAGACTGATACCAGCAGAAACACAACATGACAGAGTAGAGACTGATACCAGCAGAAATACAACATGACAGAGTAGAGACTGGTACCAGCAGAAACACAACATGACAGAGTAGAGACTGATACCAACAGAAACACAACATGACAGAGTAGAGGATTGGTACCAGCAGAAACACAACATGACAGAGTAGAGACTGGTACCTGCAGAAACACAACATGACAGAGTAGAGACTGATACCAGCAGAAACACAACATGACAGAGTAGAGACTGGTACCAGCAGAAACACAACATGACAGAGTAGAGACTGATACCAACAGAAACACAACATGACAGAGTAGAGGATTGGTACCAGCAGAAACACAACATGACAGAGTAGAGACTGGTACCAGCAGAAACACAACATGACAGAGTAGAGACTGATACCAACAGAAACACAACATGACAGAGTAGAGGATTGGTACCAGCAGAAACACAACATGACCGAGTAGAGACTGATACCAACAGAAACACAACATGACAGAGTAGAGGATTGGTATCAGCAGAAACACAACATGGCAGAGTAGAGGATTGGTACCAACAGAAACACAACATGACAGAGTAGAGACTGATACCAACAGAAACACAACATGACAGAGTAGAGGATTGGTACCAGCAGAAACACAACATGACAGAGTAGAGACTGATACCAACAGAAACACAACATGACAGAGTAGAGACTGATACCAGCAGAAACACAACATGACAGAGTAGAGGATTGGTACCAGCAGAAACACAACATGACAGAGTAGAGACTGATACCAACAGAAACACAACATGACAGAGTAGAGACTGATACCAGCAGAAACACAACATAACAGAGTAGAGGATTGGTACCAGCAGAAACACAACATGACAGAGTAGAGGGTTGGTACCAACAGGAACACAACATGACAGAGTAGAGACTGGTACTAGCAGAAACACAACATGACAGAGTAGAGACTGATACCAGCAGAAACACAACATGACAGAGTAGAGGATTGGTACCAGCAGAAACACAACATGACAGAGTAGAGACTGGTACCAGCAGAAACACAACATGACAGAGTAGAGACTGATACCAGCAGAAACACAACATGACAGAGTAGAGGATTGGTACCAGCAGAAACACAACTTGACAGAGTAGAGACTGGTACCAGCAGAAACACAACATGACAGAGTAGAGACTGGTACCAGCAGAAACACAACATGACAGAGTAGAGACTGATACCAGCAGAAACACAACATGACAGAGTAGAGACTGATACCAGCAGAAACACAACATGACAGAGTAGAGACTGATACCAACAGAAACACAACATGACAGAGTAGAGGATTGGTACCAACAGAAACACAACATGACAGAGTAGAGACTGGTACCAGCAGAAACACAACATGACAGAGTAGAGACTGATACAAACAGAAACACAACATGACAGAGTAGAGACTGATACCAACAGAAACACAACATGACAGAGTAGAGGATTGGTACCAGCAGAAACACAACATGACAGAGTAGAGACTGGTACCAGCAGAAACACAACATGACAGAGTAGAGACTGATACCAGCAGAAACAAAACATGACAGAGTAGAGACTGATACCAGCAGAAACACAACATGACAGAGTAGAGACTGATACCAACAGAAACACAACATGACAGAGTAGAGACTGGTACCAGCAGAAACACAACATGACAGAGTAGAGACTGGTACCAGCAGAAACACAACATGACAGAGTAGAGACTGGTACCAGCAGAAACACAACATGACAGAGTAGAGACTGATACCAGCAGAAACACAACATGACAGAGTAGAGGATTGGTACCAGCAGAAACACAACATGACAGAGTAGAGACTGGTACCAGCAGAAACACAACATGACAGAGTAGAGACTGATACCAAGAGAAACACAACATGACAGAGTAGAGACTGGTACCAACAGAAACACAACATGACAGAGTAGAGGATTGGTACCAGCAGAAACACAACATGACAGAGTAGAGACTGATACCAGCAGAAACACAACATGACAGAGTAGAGACTGGTACCAGCAGAAACACAACATGACAGAGTAGAGACTGGTACCAGCAGAAACTGGTAGGGGCGGCAGGGTAGCCTAGTGGTTAGAGAGTTGGACTAGTAACCGGAAGGTTGTAAGTTCAAACCCCCGAGCTGACAAGGTACAAATCTGAACAAATCTGAACAGGCAGTTAAACCCATTGTTCCTAGGCCGTCATTGAAAATAAGAATGTGTTCTTAACTGACTTGCCTAAAGGTAAAATAAAAAAACACAACATCGCTGAGTAGAGGACCTGTCTGGTCACAAAATGACTGAGGTTTAAGGGAAGATATTTTAAACTCTGTTACACTGGTACCAGCAGACACACAGGAACACTGAGTCCGAGAGCAGCACAGAGGACCAGCAGGAGGACAACCAGCAGGAGACCCAGAGACCAGCCAGACTCACCCAGGCCCAGAGCCCTCTACCCAGACCCAGAAACCCAAACCGAGAGCCCTATATTCAGATACCTCTACTCAGACCCAGAGCCCTCTACCCAAACCCAGAGCCCTATATCCAGACCCAGAGCCCTCTACCTAGACAATCAGACCCATAGCCCTGTACCTAGACAATCAGACCCAGAGCCCTGTACCTAGACAATCAGACCCTGAGCCCCGTACCTAGACAATCAGACCCAGAGCCCTGTACCTAGACAATCAGACCTAGAGCCCTGTACCTAGACAATCAGACCCAGAGCCCCGTACCTAGACAATCAGACCCAGAGCCCTGTACCTAGACAATCAGACCCATATCCCTGTACCTAGACAATCAGACCCAGAGCTCTGTACCTAGACAATCAGACCCAGAGCCCTGTACCTAGACAATCAGACCCAGAGCCCTGTACCTAAGACAATCAGACCCAGAGCTCTGTACCAGAGGATCATGGTGTGTCCTGATCACTGGAACCGTCTGCTCTCCATCTCCAACCAACCTCCAAGCTCTCTCTGACCGGAGATAACCAGAGGACACTGTCTCTACCCAAAGCCTTGCTCCCGGTCCTACGGTGGATTGTTTCAATAGATCTTCTAGTGGTCCCTTTTCTTTACTCTCTGAACATCATATCTCACATCTTATTTGATAAAGAATGTGATCTTTTGGATGTTTTCCGACAGTACTGTTTGCTGTCTCAATACACCTAACATGAAGACAGAGGGTACTGAGGAACTGATGATACAATACTATATTGAATCAGAACTTTTCCTCATGAATGCATTTACACACTTACAGTTCATTTAGATTTGTGAAAGATGTGGTTTAAGGGAGAAAGAGTGTGACTGTGCCATAGAGGTGTGTTGGTATCAGGTGGTGGTGAACATTTGGAGAGCAGGGTAGAGGTGTCAGGGTAGGGTGAACATAGCTGTAGAAGTGTCAGGATGATAGCTGTAGAGGTGTCAGGATGATGTATGGTAGCTGTAGAGGTGTCAGGGTGCTGTATGATAGCTGTAGAGGTGTCAGGATGATAGCTGTAGAGGTGTCAGGGTGATGTATGATAGCTGTAGAGGTGTCAGGATGATGTATGATAGCTGTAGAGGTGTCAGGATGATGTATGATAGCTATAGAGGTGTCAGGATGATAGCTGTAGAGGTGTCTGGGTAATGTATGATAGCTGTAGAGGTGTCAGGATGATAGCTGTAGGGGTGTCAGGATGATGTATGATAGCTGTAGAGGTGTCAGGAAGATGTATGGTAGCTGTAGAGGTGTCAGGATGATGTATGGTAGCTGTAGGGGTGTCAGGATGATAGCTGTAGAGGTGTCAGGAAGATGTATGATAGCTGTAGAGGTGTCAGGGTGATTTATGATAGCTGTAGAGGTGTCAGGATGAAAGCTGTAGAAGTGTCAGGATGATGTATGATAGCTGTAGAGGTGTCAGGGTGATAGCTGTAGAGGTGTTCGGGTAATGTATGATAGCTGTAGAGGTGTCAGGATGATAGCTGTAGGGGTGTCAGGATGATGTATGATAGCTGTAGAGGTGTCCGGGTAATGTATGATAGCTGTAGAGGTGTCAGGATGATAGCTCTAGAGGTGTAGGCATGATGTATGATAGCTGTAGAGGTGTCAGGATGATGTATGCAAGCTGTAGAGGTGTCAGGATGATGTATGATAGCTGTAGAGGTGTCCGGGTGATCTATGATAGCTGTAGAGGTGTCAGGATGATAGCTGTAGAAATGTCAGGATGATGTATGATAGCTGTAGAGGTGTCAGGATGATAGCTGTAGAGGTGTCAGCATGATGTATGATAGCTGTAGAGGTGTCAGGATGATAGCTGTAGAAGTGTCAGGATGATGTATGATAGCTGTAGAGTTGTCAGGATGATGTATGATAGCTGTAGAGGTGTCAAGATGATGTTTGATAGCTGTAGAGGTGTCAAGGTTATCTATGATAGCTGTAGAGGTGTCAGGATTATAGCTGTAGAAGTGTCAGGATGATGTATGATAGCTGTAGAGGTGTCAGGATGATGTATGATAGCTGTAGAGGTGTCAAGGTTATCTATGATAGCTGTAGAGGTGTCAGGATGATGTATGACATCTCTAATCACTGCATCTGACAACCTTCAACTAGAGGAGGATACTCTGCCACCAGTCGACCCAGCACACCAGTCCATTCAGCAGTCCGCCCAGGTCAGCAATGCCCATTTGTCCCTCCCGGATAAATATGACGGAGTAGAGGATTGGTGCCAGCACGCAACCCCATCTAAGTGGCTTCCTACTCAAGTGCTCCCTCTATTTTGCACAACAGATGGGAGGCCTCACCACCGAGAGGTCCCAGGTTGCCATGGTTATTTCTCTGCTGACTAGGCGGGGGTTGGAGAGGGCTTCAGCCATCTGGGAGAGAGGAGAGGAGGAGCTGGCTTCGTATGAGGGGTTCATGGCTCTGTTCAGATGTATCTTCGATCATCCGCCGTAGGGCAGAGGGGAGTGAGCTTCTATTCCAACTACGGCAAGATGAACAAACCGCTGCCGAGTAGGCGCTCACCTTCCAGACAGTAGCAGTATCCAGTGGATGGAATGAGCCGGCACCCCGTACGTTATTCAGAAGAGGACTGCGCAGGGAGGTCCAGATGCAACTGGCATGTCGAGACGACAACCTCTCCTTGGAGCCTGAACGACGCAGACGGAAACAGCTGGGGCTCTGTCCCTATTGTGGTCAAGGGGGGCACCAGCTTCAGCAGTGTCCGGTACATCCCAACTCGGTATCCCTGGTCACATCTGTCCATTGACTTTGTCACTGATCTCTGATGCTTTCACCACCATTTTGGATTCTCAAAATCCTGCCGTTTTATCCCCCTCTGGTCTCCAGGTCGCTAAGGCAGTGTTTCAGCAGGTCTTCTGGCATTATGGCCTTCCGGAGGACATCGTCTCCGACCGTTGCCCCCAATTCGCATCACGGACATGAAGAGCCTTCATGGAGAAGTTTGAGGTCACGGTCAGCCTCAGTCTAAAGGGCAGGTGGAGAGGATGAACCAGGAGCTGGGGAAGTTCCTGAGGAGCCACTGCCAGGACCGGCAGGGGGAGTGGGCCCAATTCCTTCCAGAGGCGGAGTACGCCCAGAATTTGTTACGTCACTCCTCCACCAGGCTGACTCCATTCCAGTGTGTTCTGGGTTGTCAGCCGGTCCTGGCTCTGTTGACCCCAGGCCAGACCGAAGCTCCTGCGGTGGTTTAGGCAAACAGAAAAGGTGTGGAGCGATACTCACGTCACCGTGAGTCCAATGTCAGGAGTAGAAGGATTGCCACTGCAGTTAAACTCCCGTGTTCCATCATGTTCTACCAGGAACCTCCCACTCCCTGCAAGAAGCTGAACCCCGGTTTGTGGGGCCGTTCAAGGTTCTCCGAAGGGTCAAAGAGGTGACGTATATATTACAGCTACCCAGTGACTACCGTATCTCACCTTCCTTTCATGTCTCCCTTCTCAGGCCGGTGTTTCCTGGTCCCCTGGCTAAAGCTGTCCCCTCGTGGGGGGGGGGGGGGGGGATTCTGTCACGTCTACTCCCACTCTCCTTCTTCGGCGCTCGACGTTGCCGATTTACAAATCACTGCCTCTGACAACCATCATTACGTACACCATCGTTACCCGCACTAATACCTCATTATGAGACTCACCTGGACTCCATCCCTTCCCTGATTGTCGCTCCCTTTGGTTCATTCCCCAGGCAGTATTGGTTATGTGTTTATGTCCAGACGCTACTCTTGTTTTGTATCGTTCCATGTTCATCGTGTTATTAAACTCACCACCTGCACCTGCTTCTCGACTCCCAGCGTCTGCGTTAGTCTTGTCCAGAGTAAAGCTGTTCTCTTCCTTGGGGGCTGTCAGGATATATTATGAGTTATTTTCATGGGTTTGAATTTGTTCTTATTTATTAACAAAGATAATCAAGTTTCATCTCATGTGTGTGTGTGTGTGTGTGGCTAATCTCCTTACAATGACATATTACTGACAAACACATCTAGTTGATTTTGTTGTGATTATAATTACATAGTCACCAAAACACAAAAAATGGAGCGCTGATTATTTCTACCAAGGGAGGACCTTATCTACCACAGGGCACCCTATTCCCTTTATACACTACTTTTGACCAGGGCCCATTGGGACTATAAGGAATAGGGTGTCATTTGGGACACGTGCAGGAGATGACTGGAATGACCATTAAGATCCAGTCTAGGAGCCACCGAACAAGATGAGTTACAAATGAACATGATTCATAACTAAACATTACTAAACACTTTTGAAAGACAACTCAGTCAGATTATATTGTCACTTGCAGAATAATCTTTGGGAATGCAGTCAATTTAATTAAATGATGACTGCTAAATTTATGCTAAATACTACCATTAAGTGTTAATGCCTTCGAAGCTGGTGTTTGGAGGATATATTGGTGTTTGGAGGATATATTGGTGTTTGGAGGATATATTGGCACAGGTGTTTGTTAGGCCCGACACGAAGTTGAACACCGGCTTTTAGGCCATTAACACTTTTATACAAACGGGTTTCCAAAATAATGATTCATATAATATACAAATAATAAAATGATTGACATATTTTCATTAAAAACATTTTCATACATTTATTTATACCATTTCATCCTTTTCACAACATCCCGACACCAATCTATGGTTTGCTACCCAAGCCGGCTAGTTGTTCAAATCAAATCAAACTTTGTCACATGAACCGAATACAACAGGTTACCGTGAAATGTTTACAAGCCCTTAACCAACAGTGCAGTTCAAGAAAGAGTTAAGAAAATATTTACCAAATAAACTAAAGTAAACAATTATAAAAAGTAACAATAAAATAAGAATAAAGAGGCTATTTCGTATGCGGTACCGGTACCGAGTCAATGTGCGGGGGTACAAGTTGAGGTAAGTCAATGTAAATAGTCCAGGTGGCCATTTGATAATTTTTCTTATGGCTTGAGGGTAGAAGCTGTTAAGGAGCATTTTGGACCTAGACTTGGCGCTCTGGTACCGCTTGTTGTGCGGTAGCAGAGAGAACAGTCTATGACTGGGGTGACTGCCTTGGATGCAGGAAGCTTGGATGGCAGGAAGCTTGCCCCCAGTGATGTACTGGGCCGTACGCACTACCCTTCGTATCGCCTTAGAGTAGGATGATGAGCAGTTGCCGTACCAGGTTGTAATGCAACTAGTCAGGATGCTCTCGATGGTGCAGCTGTATAACTTTTTGAGGATCTGGGGACCCATGCCAAAGGAAAAGGCATTGTTGTGCCCTCTTCACAACTGTCTTGGTGTGTTTGGCCATGATTGTTTGTTGGTGATGTGGACACCAAGGAACTTGAAACTCTCGACCCGCTCCACTACAGCCCTGTTGATGTTAATGGAGGCCTGTTCGGCCTGCCTGTTCCTGTAGTCCACAATCAGCTCATTTATATTGCTCACGTTGAGGGAGACGTTGTTGTCCTGGCACCAAACTGCCAGGTCTCTGACCTCCTCCCTAAAGGCTGTCTCATTGTTGTTGGTGATCAGGCCTATCACCGTTGTGTCGTCAGCAAACTTAATGATGGTGTTGGAGTCGTGTTTGGCCATGCAGTCGTGGGTGAACAGGGAGTACAGGAGGGGACTGAGCACGCACCCCTGAGGGGCCCCTGTGTTGAGGATCAGCGTGGCAGACGTGTTGTTGCCTACCCTCACCACCTTCGGGGAAGCCCGTCAGGAAGTCCAGGATCCAGTTGCAGAAGGTGTTTAGTCACAGGGTCCTTAGCTTAGTGATCAGCTTTGAGGATACTATGGTGTTGAACGCTGAGCTGTAGTCAATGAATAGCATTCTCACATAGGTGTTCCTTTTGTCCAGGTGGGAAAGGACAGTGTGGAGTGCAATAGAGATTGCATCATATGTGGATCTGTTTTGGGCGGTATGCAAATTGGAGTGGGTCTAGGATTTCTGGGATAATGGTGTTGATGTGAGCCATTACCAGCCTTTCAAACCAATTCATGGCTACGGACATGAGTGCCATGGGTCTGTAGTCATTTTGGCAGGTTGCCTTTGTGTTCTTGGGCACAGGGACAATTGTAGTCTGCTTGAAGCACGTTGGTATTACAGACTCAATCAGGAACATGTTGAAAATGTCAGTGAAGACACCTGCCAGTTGGTTAGCACATGCCCCGGAGCACACGTCCTGGTAATCCATCTGGCCCCGCAGCCTTGTGAATGTTGACCTGTTTAAAGGTCTTACTCACGTCGGCTACGGAGACAGTGATCAAACAGTCGTCCGGAAAGGCTGATGCTCTCATGCATGCCTCAGTGTTGCTTGCCTCGAAGCGAGCATAGAAGTGATTTAGCTCGTCTGGTAGGCTCGCGTCACTGGGCAGCTCACGGCTGTGCTTCCCTTTGTAGTCTGTAATAGTTTGCAAGCCCTGCCACATCCGACGAGCGTCGGAGCCGGTGTAGTATGATTCAATCTTAGCCATGTATTGACGCTTTGCCTGTTTGATGGTTCGTTGCAGGGCATAGCGGGATTTTTTGTAAGTATCCGGGTTAGAGTCCCGCAGCTCTACCCTTTAGCTCAGTGCGAATGTTACCTGCAATCCATGGCTTCTGGTTGGGGTATGTACGGGACGACGTCCTCACTGCACTTATTGATAAAGCCAGTGACTGATGTGGTGTACTCCTCAATGCCATCGGAAGAATCCCAGAACATGTTCCAGTCTGTGATAGCAAAATAGTCCTGTAGTTTAGCATCTGCTTCATCTGACCATTTTTTTATAGACCGAGTCACTGGTGCTTCCTGCTTTAATTTTTGCTTGTAAGCAGGAATCAGGAGGATAGAGTTGTGGTCGGATTTACCAAATGGAGGGCGAGGGAGAGCTTTGTACGCGTCTCTATGTGTGGAGTACAGCTGATCTAGAATGTTTTATTCCCTCTGATTGCACATTTAACGTGTTGATGGAAATTTGGTAGAACTGATTTAAGTTTCCCTGGATTAAAGTCTCCGGCCACTAGGAGCGCCCCCTTTGGGGAGTGATTTCCTGTTTCCTTATTTCCTTGTACAGCTGGCTGATTGCGGTCTTAGTGCCGGCATCTGTCTGTGGTGGTAAATAAACAGCCACGAAAAGTATATCTGAGAACTCTCTAGGCAAGTAGTGTGGCCTGCAATTTATCATAATATACTCTACCTCAGGCGAGCAAAATCTAGAGACTTCCTGTTTATAAATTTGCACAGACTGCCCCCCCCCCCCCGGTCTCCTGGAGTGTGCTGTTCTATCCTGCCGGTGCAGCATGTATCCCGCTAGCTGAATATCCATGTCGTCATTCAGCCACGATTCCGTGAAACATAGGATATTACAGTTTTTGATGTCCCGTTGGTAGGATATTCGTGATCTTACCTCGTCTAGTTTATTGTCCAATGGCTGCACGTTGGCGAGTAATATTGACGGTAACGGCAGCTTTCCTAGTTGCCTTCTGCAGGTCCGGACGAGGCATCCGGCTCTTCTTCCTCTGCATCGCTTCCTTTTGCATATAATTGGGATGTCTGCAATGTGGTGTGTTTGGGGAATATCGTGTGAGTCCTGCATGTTGTTGTTGAAAATATATTTTTCTAATCCGAGGTGAGTGATCGCTGTCCTGATATCCAGAAGCTCTTTTCTTCCGTAAGATACGGTTGCAAAAACATTATGTACAAAATAATTTACAAATAACGCAAAAAAAATAGCACAATTGGCTAGGTGGTGGCCATCTCCTTCCTTTTGTCCAGGTGTGAAAGGGCAGTGTGGAGTGCTATTGAGTTTGAGTCATCTGTGGATCTGTTGGGGCAGTATGCGAATTGGAGTGGGTCTAGGGTGTCCTGGAGGATGCTGTTGATGTGTGTCCTGACCAGCCTTTCAAAGCACTTCATGGCTACCGACATGAGTGCTACGAGACGGTAATCATTTAGACAGGTCACCTTCACTTTCTTGGGCACAGGGACTATGGTGGTCTGTTTGAAACATGTAGGCATTACATACTCGGTCAGGGAGAGGTTGAAAATATCAGTGAATACACTTGCCAGTTGGTCCGCGCATGCTTTGAGTACACGTCCTGGTAATATGTCTGGCCCCGCGGATTTGTGAATGTAGACCTGTTTAAAGGTCTTGCGCACATCGGCTACCAACAGCGTTATCACAGTCATCCAGAACAGCTGGTGCTCTCATGCATGCTTCAGTGTTGCTTGCCTCGAAGCAACCATAAAAGGCATTTAGCTTGTCTGGTAGGCTCGTGTCACTGTGCAGCTCGTGTCTGGGTTTCCCTTTGTAGTCTGGAATAGTTGAAGCCCTGCCAAAACGAGCATCAGATCCGGTGTAGTTTGTTCTATCGGTTCGGTCGCTCGACGCAACTCAGTCGTTCAGTCTTGTTCTGTATTTATGGAAGGGACCCAGTCATTTATTCTAAATGTTCCATTGCCATACTGACTGGCAATGTTCTTATCCCTTGCTTTCTAGCTAGCCGACTATGGTGCAGCCAGAATAACAGCAAAGTAGCTGCATTTGCATAAGATGTTTTATAGTGACATATATTTGGAAACATCTATAACAATGAGCTAATGAGGCGCGATTTTGCCTGGCATAAAACATTTGCTCACTTCTCAGGACCCCATTGTTCAGGAGGTAGCCAACAACACGATCACTTGAAGCTGGAAAGGCTGCGTTCATGTTGTTTGACATTTTTGTATATATCCATAAAAATCAGCTGATTCATGATTTCAACTGGTTGAGAAACGTTGCCTGTCTGTCAGGATTTGACACGTTCATTACTATGGGACCACTGGAATTTGAATCTTGAAACAATGTTGTAAATGTCAGAGACAGACAGCAAGGTTTATACCAATCTCCTCTGTTTAACTAAATGTTAGTCTAAAAGAAATGTGAGATAATGTCTATGCGCTTTTTATAGTGGAGATCAAGTTTATAAATTGCCTGGCTGGGCTGATGAGACAGTGGATTGCACAGTCAGATGGAACAGAGTAAATAGGCATTTTAACGTCATAGATTTAGCCGGTGGTAATTTGTGGATTAGACACCAGCTGGAATGAGCTTTTAACCAAATCAGCATTCAGGAAGACCCACCCATTGTAGAAAGGCCAACAAAGACTGTTGAGGTTTGGAATAAAATGCCCACACAATTGATACTCTGCTATGGACTATTTATTTTGTTCACAAATCAAGAAAAATATATGCAGCATTTCTAAATAAATATGTATTTTTTCAAAGAAATACACTATACAAATATCTATTCAAACAGTTCAACTGTTTAGTTCCATGCTGAGAGAATGGCAGCTTCTGTATTCTGCCATGAAGGAAAACAATACCACACCAAGTCACAAGTCAATGAGATGTTTTTTTTCCCTATACCACAAACATTATGAATACCAAAAACATTCCTGAAAAACGGCAGCCAGAAAAAAAAAACAAAAAAAAGTGACAAAATATTTTACAGCGATTAAAAAAAAAAAAAAACTTTAGTCAAACAGAATAGATAGAAGTATTTGTACAAATCCCACAGAATGACATCAATATTTCCATAACATTAAATACTGCATATTAGATTTACTTTGTGATGTAAAACATGAGAGAGAGAGGAGGAAAGTAAGTCAGTCTTGACAGACAGTTCAGTTCGGACCAAAGTTCCCAGGTTTCCCAGAAATCCCAGGAGGATTCACAGATTTCCTGCTTATTATTTTACAACCCTAGGTCAGACCTACAGTAATAACATCTTCAGGATTAGGTAGGCTACAGCACATACTCCCTTATACAAAAATGTACAAAACATCAGCCTCTAACTAGTTACACCAGAATACTGTCCTTTTTTTACAGTAGTAGTATGACAGTACAAAACATTGTGCCTAGAAGATGTGTTGAGGAGACGCAAAGGTGACCCGGTGCTGACCCCCCTCGGTCCCCGCTAGTCATGTGACCTCGGTCATCGATGCCGAATGGTTCTGAAAGACAGAAGGGGGAATGTTGGTTTATACTGTGGTTGATGTCCAGCAAACATAAAGCAAGCGAGTGAGGTACGCATATCCCAAACTTGACAAGACCAGCAAAACTAAGATTCTGGAAGACAGAGGCATTTTTGTTAAGAATTTCATAAGCAACTAAGAAAATGTTTTGGCATATACTGAATTTAAACAAAAAAATGAGGCATATACCGAAGCATAGGTAACTGCCAACATAAAGTGTCTTAATAGGGCGTTGGGCCACCACCAGCCAGAACAGCTTCAATGCACCTTGGCACAGATTCTACAAGTGTCTGGAAGGGATGAGACATCCATTCTTCCATGAAATATTCAATATTTTGGTGTTTTATTGATGGTGGTGGGAAACGCCGTCTCAGGCACCACTTCAGAAACTCCCATAAGTGTCCAATTGGGTTGAGATCTGGTCACTGACGACCATGGCATATGTTTTACATCGTTTTCATGTTCATCAACGCATTCAGTGACGACTCGTACCTGTGGATGGGGACATCCTATGGGGGCATAGCCATGGTAGCCAAAATAATGGCCCATCATTTTTATACATGACCCTAAGCATGATGGGATTGTAATTGCTTAATTAACTCCACACCTGTGTGAAACACCTGCTTTCAATATACTTTATAAAGTGTTTCCATTATTTTAGGCAGTTACATGTACAGGGTAAAGTAGATGGATGTGTATTCATGTACACCCTAAACCTGAGAAAATATATCCTGACAAAGAAATGAAAGACCCACACATTAAAAAGTACAGCAGCTGAATAGCAAAGCAGGCGATGGCCCCGGTACAGTATCCGATGGCCCCGGTACAGTATCCGATGGCCTCGGTACAGTATCCGATGGCCTCGGTACAGTATCCGATGGCCCCGGTACAGTATCCGATGGCCTCGGTACATTATCTGAATAGCAAAGCAGGCGATAGCCCCGGTACAGTATCCGATGGCCCCGATACAGTATCCGATGGCCCCGGTACAGTATCCGATGGTACAGTATCTGATGGCCTCGGTACAGTATCTGATGGCCTCGGTACAGTATCTGATGGCCTCGGTACAGTATCTGATGGCCTCGGTACAGTATCTGAATAGTAAAGCAGATGGCCTCGGTAGAGTATCTGAATAGTAAAGCAGATGATGGCCTCGGTACAGTGTCTGATGGCCTCGGTACAGTGTCTGAATAGTAAGGCAGGCGATGGCCTCGGTACAGTATCCGATGGCCTCGGTACAGTATCCGATGGCCTCGGTACAGTATCCGATGGCCTCGGTACAGTATCCGATGGCCTCGGTACAGTATCCGATGGCCTCGGTACAGTATCTGAATAGCAAAGCAGGCGATGGCCTCGGTACAGTATCCGATGGCCTCGGTACAGTATCCGATGGCCTCGGTACAGTATCTGAATAGCAAAGCAGGCGATGGCCTCGGTACAGTATCTGATGGCCTCGGTACAGTATCTGAATAGTAAAGCAGATGGCCTCGGTACAGTATCTGAATAGTAAAGCAGATGGCCTCGGTACAGTATCTGAATAGTAAAGCAGGCGATGGCCTCGGTACAGTATCTGATGGCCTCGGTACAGTATCTGAATAGTAAAGCAGATGGCCTCGGTACAGTATCTGAATAGCAAAGCAGGCGATGGCCTCGGTACAGTATCCGATGGCCTCGGTACAGTATCTGATGGCCTCGGTACAGTATCTGATGGCTTCGGTACAGTATCTGAATAGCAAAGCAGGCGATAGCCTCGGCACAGTATCTGATGGCCTCGGCACAGTATCTGATGGCCTCGGTACAGTATCTGATGGCCTCGGTACAGTATCTGAATAGTAAAGCAGATGGCCTCGTTACAGTATCTGAATAGTAAAGCAGATGGCCTCGTTACAGTATCTGAATAGTAAAGCAGATGGCCTTGGTACAGTATCTGATGGCCTCGGTACAGTATCTGAATAGTAAAGCAGATGGCCTCGTTACAGTATCTGAATAGTAAAGCAGATGGCCTTGGTACAGTATCTGATGGCCTCGGTACAGTATCTGAATAGCAAAGCAGGCAATGGCCTCGGTACAGTATCTGAATAGTAAAGCAGATGGCCTCGGTACAGTATCTGAATAGCAAAGCAGCCAATGGCCTCGGTACAGTATCTGAATAGTAAAGCAGATGGCCTCGGTACAGTATCTGAATAGTAAAGCAGATGGCCTCGGTACAGTATCTGAATAGTAAAGCAGATGGCCTTAGTACAGTGTCTGATGGCCTCGGTACAGTGTCTGATGGCCTCGGTACAGTGTCTGAATAGTAAGGCAGGCGATGGCCTCGGTACAGTATCCGATGGCCTCGGTACAGTATCTGAATAGTAAAGCAGATGGCCTTAGTACAGTGTCTGATGGCCTCGGTACAGTGTCTGATGGCCTCGGTACAGTGTCTGAATAGTAAGGCAGGCGATGGCCTCGGTACAGTATCCGATGGCCTCGGTACAGTATCCGTTGGCCTCGGTACAGTATCCGATGGCCTCGGTACAGTATCCGATGGCCTCGGTACAGTATCCGATGGCCTCGGTACAGTATCCGATGGCCTCGGTACAGTATCCGATGGCCTCGGTACAGTATCCGATGGCCTCGGTACAGTATCTGAATAGCAAAGCAGGCAATGGCCTCGGTACAGTATCCGATGGCCTCGGTACAGTATCCGATGGCCTCGGTACAGTATCCGATGGCCTCGGTACAGTATCTGAATAGCAAAGCAGGCAATGGCCTCGGTACAGTATCTGATGGCCTCGGTACAGTATCTGAATAGTAAAGCAGATGGCCTCGGTACAGTATCTGAATAGTAAAGCAGATGGCCTCGGTACAGTATCTGAATAGTAAAGCAGATGGCCTTAGTACAGTGTCTGATGGCCTCGGTACAGTGTCTGATGGCCTCGGTACAGTGTCTGATGGCCTCGGTACAGTGTCTGAATAGTAAGGCAGGCGATGGCCTCGGTACAGTATCTGATGGCCTCGGTACAGTATCTGATGGCCTCGGTACAGTATCTGAATAGTAAAGCAGATGGCCTCGTTACAGTATCTGAATAGTAAAGCAGATGGCCTTGGTACAGTATCTGATGGCCTCGGTACAGTATCTGAATAGTAAAGCAGATGGCCTCGGTACAGTATCTGAATAGCAAAGCAGGCGATGGCCTCGGTACAGTATCCGATGGCCTCGGTACAGTATCTGAATAGCAAAGCAGGCGATGGCCTCGGTACAGTATCCGATGGCTTCGGTACAGTATCCGATGGCCTCGGTACAGTATCCGATGGCCTCGGTACAGTATCTGAATAGCAAAGCAGGCGATGGCCTCGGTACAGTATCCGATGGCTTCGGTACAGTATCCGATGGCCTCGGTACAGTATCCGATGGCCTCGGTACAGTAGCCGATGGCCTCGGTACAGTATCTGAATAGCAAAGCAGGAGATGGCCTTGGTACAGTATCCGATGGCCTCGGTACAGTATCCGATGGCCTCGGTACAGTATCCGATGGCCTCGGTACAGTATCCGATGGCCTCGGTACAGTATCTGAATAGCAAAGCAGGCGATGGCCTCGGTACAGTATCCGTTGGCCTCGGTACAGTATCCGATGGCCTCGGTACAGTATCCGATGGCCTCGGTACAGTATCTGAATAGCAAAGCAGGCGATGGCCTCGGTACAGTATCCGATGGCCTCGGTACAGTATCTGAATAGCAAAGCAGGAGATGGCCTTGGTACAGTATCCGATGGCCTCGGTACAGTATCCGATGGCCTCGGTACAGTATCCGATGGCCTCGGTACAGTATCTGAATAGCAAAGCAGGCAATGGCCTCGGTACAGTATCTGAATAGTAAAGCAGATGGCCTCGGTACAGTATCTGAATAGCAAAGCAGCCAATGGCCTCGGTACAGTATCTGAATAGTAAAGCAGATGGCCTCGGTACAGTATCTGAATAGTAAAGCAGATGGCCTCGGTACAGTATCTGAATAGTAAAGCAGATGGCCTCGGTACAGTATCTGAATAGTAAAGCAGATGGCCTCGGTACAGTATCTGAATAGTAAAGCAGATGGCCTTAGTACAGTGTCTGATGGCCTCGGTACAGTGTCTGATGGCCTCGGTACAGTGTCTGATGGCCTCGGTACAGTGTCTGAATAGTAAGGCAGGCGATGGCCTCGGTACAGTATCTGATGGCCTCGGTACAGTATCTGATGGCCTCGGTACAGTATCTGAATAGTAAAGCAGATGGCCTCGGTACAGTGTCTGGTGGCCTCGGTACAGTGTCTGGTGGCCTCGGTACAGTGTCTGGTGGCCTCGGTACAGTGTCTGGTGGCCTCGGTACAGTGTCTGAATAGTAAAGCAGGTGATGGCCTCGGTACAGTGTCTGGTGGCCTCGGTACAGTGTCTGGTGGCCTCGGTACAGTGTCTGGTGGCCTCGGTACAGTGTCTGGTGGCCTCGGTACAGTGTCTGAATAGTAAAGCAGGTGATGGCCTCGGTACAGTGTCTGGTGGCCTCGGTACAGTGTCTGGTGGCCTCGGTACAGTGTCTGGTGGCCTCGGTACAGTGTCTGGTGGCCTCGGTACAGTGTCTGGTGGCCCCGGTACAGTGTCTGAATAGTAAAGCAGGTGATGGCCTCTGCAGTAGTATTGAACAGTGGTGTTAAGTGGTTACCTGTGCAGTAGTATTGAACAGTGGTGTTAAGTGGTTATCTGTGTAGTAGTATTGAACAGTGGTGTTAAGTGGTTACCTGTGCAGTAGTATTGAACAGCAGTGTTAAGTGGGTTTACCTGTGCAGTAGTATTGAACAGTGGTGTTAAGTTACCTGTGCGTTGAGTGTCTGCAGGGGGCTCTGGATGCGGGGGAAGGTCATTAGAGGGAGACCACGGTAATCTTCACTCTTCTGTTTGGCAGGAGGGGAGTGGGTTCCTTTAAAGTTGTTCACCACACAGATACCCTGAAGGAGACACAACGTCACTGAAACATTCCCTGACATGAAAACGTCACAGAGCAAAAGGCTGAACAGTATTAGGGTTCCCAGGGTTACAGGATCCCATCTCCATGACTACATATCCACGAGAAGAGCCACTGGCCAATCAATACATTTGATCTATTTAGAAAATTCACCCGTGTCAATGTGTCAACTCAAATATTTTGGCACTGAGCAAATTTCTGGTCTGCTGAGCGCACACTTCAACAATGTGAAAATGTTGTGTAACTTCCAGTGTGCTTTTACTATATACCTTGAGGTTGAACCTGCTTTAGGTTACAGTTGTAACAGTGTCCAAGTAGGATTCTGTGGCTATTTGATCATAATGTAGACCTACCTACCAGAGAGGCCTACCATCAAAAACAATGGAGAAAATGCATCCCATAACATTTTACGATGGAAATATCTGTTCTATCATTCAGCCTACAGTAGGAGCCAATGTGTGGTGTTCAATGTAGGTCTACATTCCATGAGATTTAAAACAAAAAACATGCAGGGCTTCACATTAACAAGTTTATCCACTTGTCCTTCAGACAAGGAGGTGACTGAACATGTGTTGTTAAATGAAAATGCATTGTTATTCCCATTCCATTAGAATCAGACAAATTATGCTACCCTCTGCCTATTGGCTACTTAGCTTATTCAAGACTGTCTCAAATACAACACTGCCCCTTTAAGAGAAAAAAACAAGCTATTTACCTGACTGGCTTTTCAAAGGTGTCTAGAAATGTACACATTTTGTGCTCTTGGAGGAAGCAATCACTCCCTTAACATTGACAAGAAATGATCTATAACTGGACTAATAACTCACTAACTAGCAAATAATATGAACAAAATGTGCCCACGTGGCAACATGCAGCTCTCACTTCGATCTCAAAACAAGTGCATCTACTCACGACTGCTCATGCTGTAAACACAGTCCAGTTCAAAGTGAATGGAACAGATCCATATATGGCAATGGTCTGTTTGCATATAGGCTTCCTGCAGCTCTGATTGGTTAAGGTGCACCAGTCTGAGTAGAGTGAGTCCTGCATGTCAATGCAGAAAAAATAATCTCTTGCAGTTAGTTTTGCATACTAAATCTGGCATATTTCATTTTGGTATGTTACATTGAAAGTGGCTACTATTGCTTTGATCACAATTCCCACAGTAAAGGGAAACATTGATAATGTTAATTAACTAAGGGGGAAAACTGTAGAAAGTTAAGTTCAATCTCGTGCTTCTCTGATATTTCTTCTGCGTGGCACGCAGCTTAGAGGGAATATTGCCAGTGAGAACCATTTAGATGCCGAGGAAGATTTTGACCAATAGGAATACAAGACGTCCTCATCAGGAAGATCAGCTCCCATTATGTGCTAAAAGAGATCAACACAACCAGATAAAACGACCGTTAGTCCTCACCAGGAAGAGAGCGATACAGCTACCAAGGATGAACCCAGCGATGACATCAGAACAGTGGTTCCGGTACTCCGAGACCCGGTTGAGCCCGGCGAGGAAGGCTGTACAGAGGGTGCCCAGGCACAGCACCGGTTTGGCCAGGCGACTACTCTTAGTCTTTATGGTGCTAGTGATGTACATCTGGAACAGGGAGAGACAGGGAGAGGCAGGGAGAGACATGATTAGAAGTAGTAACTGTCTCTATGGTGTCTGCCCAAGCTAAAAATGTCTCCATCATCATAATAAAGTTGGGCCAGTTCCATCAGTACACAGTGACGCAGACAGCAGAGTAACAATGACTACATGCAATACTACTATGCTGCCGACTGTAATACTCATTCTGATTATCATAACCCTCACAGTGACATAGACAGCCGAGTAACAATGACTACATTCTACTGTAATACTCATTCTGATTATCATAACCCTCACAGTGACGTAGACAGCAGAGTAACAATGACTACATTCTACTGTAATACTCATTCTGATTATCATAACCCTCACAGTGACATAGACAGCCGAGTAACAATGACTACATTCTACTGTAATACTCATTCTGATTATCATAACCCTCACAGTGACGTAGACAGCAGAGTAACAATGACTACATTCTACTGTAATACTCATTCTGATTATCATAACCCTCACAGTGACGTAGACAGCCGAGTAACAATGACTACATTCTACTGTAATACTCATTCTGATTATCATAACCCTCACAGTGACGTAGACAGCAGAGTAACAATGACTACATTCTACTGTAATACTCATTCTGATTATCATAACCCTCACAGTGACGTAGACAGCAGAGTAACAATGACTACATTCTACTGTAATACTCATTCTGATTATCATAACCCTCACAGTGACGTAGACAGCCGAGTAACAATGACTACATTCTACTGTAATACTCATTCTGATTATCATAACCCTCACAGTGACGTAGACAGCCGAGTAACAATGACTACATTCTACTGTAATACTCATTCTGATTATCATAACCCTCACAGTGACGCAGACAGCCGAGTAACAATGACTACATTCTACTGTAATACTCATTCTGATTATCATAACCCTCACAGTGACGCAGACAGCCGAGTAACAATGACTACATTCTACTGTAATACTCATTCTGATTATCATAACCCTCACAGTGACGCAGACAGCAGAGTAACAATGACTACATTCTACTGTAATACTCATTCTGATTATCATAACCCTCACAGTGACGCAGACAGCCGAGTAACAATGACTACATTCTACTGTAATACTCATTCTGATTATCATAACCCTCACAGTGACGCAGACAGCAGAGTAACAATGACTACATTCTACTGTAATACTCATTCTGATTATCATAACCCTCACAGTGACGTAGACAGCAAAGTAACAATGACTACATTCTACTGTAATACTCATTCTGATTATCATAACCCTCACAGTGACGTAGACAGCAGAGTAACAATGACTACATTCTACTGTAATACTCATTCTGATTATCATAACCCTCACAGTGACATAGACAGCCGAGTAACAATGACTACATTCTACTGTAATACTCATTCTGATTATCATAACCCTCACAGTGACATAGACAGCCGAGTAACAATGACTACATTCTACTGTAATGCTCATTCTGATTATCATAACCCTCACAGTGACGCAGACAGCCGAGTAACAATGACTACATTCTACTGTAATACTCATTCTGATTATCATAACCCTCACAGTGACGCAGACAGCCGAGTAACAATGACTACATTCTACTGTAATTGTCATTCTGATTATCATAACCCTCACAGTGACGCAGACAGCCGAGTAACAATGACTACATTCTACTGTAATACTCATTCTGATTATCATAACCCTCACAGTGACGCAGACAGCCGAGTAACAATGACTACATTCTACTGTAATACTCATTCTGATTATCATAACCCTCACAGTGACGTAGACATCAGAGTAACAATGACTACATTCTACTGTAATACTCATTCTGATTATCATAACCCTCACTTGACGTGACGTAGACAGCAGAGTAGACGCTGAGCGAGGGTTAGGGTCAGTAAAACTCACCGTGACATAGACAGCAGAGTAGACGCTGAGCGAGGGTTAGGGTCAGTAAAACTCACCGTGACAAAGACAGCAGAGTAGACGCTGAGCGAGGGTTAGGGTCAGGGTTAGGGTCAGTAAAACTCACCGTGACGTAGACAGCAGAGTAGACGCTGAGCGAGGGTTAGGGTCAGTAAAACTCACCGTGACATAGACAGCAGAGTAGACGCTGAGCGAGGGTTAGGGTCAGTAAAACTCACCGTGACAAAGACAGCAGAGTAGACGCTGAGCGAGGGTTAGGGTCAGTAAAACTCACCGTGACGTAGACAGCAGAGTAGACGCTGAGCGAGGGTTAGGGTCAGGGTTAGGGTCAGTAAAACTCACCGTGACATAGACAGCAGAGTAGACGCTGAGCGAGGGTTAGGGTCAGTAAAACTCACCGTGACGTAGACAGCAGAGTAGACGCTGAGCGAGGGTTAGGGTCAGTAAAACTCACCGTGACGTAGACAGCAGAGTAGACGCTGAGCGAGGGTTAGGGTCAGGGTTAGGGTCAGTAAAACTCACCGTGACGTAGACAGCAGAGTAGACGCTGAGCGAGGGTTAGGGTCAGTAAAACTCACCGTGACATAGACAGCAGAGTAGACGCTGAGCGAGGGTTAGGGTCAGGGTTAGGGTCAGTAAAACTCACCGTGACGTAGACAGCAGAGTAGACGCTGAGCGAGGGTTAGGGTCAGTAAAACTCACCGTGACATAGACAGCAGAGTAGACGCTGAGCGAGGGTTGGGTTGAGTAAAACTCACCGTGACATAGACAGCAGAGTAGACGCTGAGCGAGGGTTAGGGTCAGGGTTAGGGTCAGTAAAACTCACCGTGACATAGACAGCAGAGTAGACGCTGAGCGAGGGTTAGGGTCAGTAAAACTCACCGTGACGTAGACAGCAGAGTAGACGCTGAGCGAGGGTTAGGGTCAGTAAAACTCACCGTGACATAGACAGCAGAGTAGACGCTGAGCGAGGGTTAGGGTCAGTAAAACTCACCGTGACATAGACAGCAGAGTAGACGCTGAGCGAGGGTTAGGGTCAGTAAAACTCACCGTGACGTAGACAGCAGAGTAGACGCTGAGCGAGGGCTAGGGTCAGGGTTAGGGTCAGTAAAACTCACCGTGACGTAGACAGCAGAGTAGACGCTGAGCGAGGGTTAGGGACAGTAAAACTCACCGTGACGTAGACAGCAGAGTAGACGCTGAGCGAGGGTTAGGGTCAGTAAAACTCACCGTGACGTAGACAGCAGAGTAGACGCTGAGCGAGGGTTAGGGTCAGGGTTAGGGTCAGTAAAACTCACCGTGACGTAGACAGCAGAGTAGACGCTGAGCGAGGGTTAGGGTCAGTAAAACTCACCGTGACGTAGACAGCAGAGTAGACGCTGAGCGAGGGTTAGGGTCAGGGTTAGGGTCAGTAAAACTCACCGTGACGTAGACAGCAGAGTAGACGCTGAGCGAGGGTTAGGGTCAGTAAAACTCACAGTGACGTAGACAGCAGAGTAGACGCTGAGCGAGGGTTAGGGTCAGGGTTAGGGTCAGTAAAACTCACCGTGACGTAGACAGCAGAGTAGACGCTGAGCGAGGGTTAGGGTCAGTAAAACTCACCGTGACATAGACAGCAGAGTAGACGCTGAGCGAGGGTTAGGGTCAGTAAAACTCACCGTGACGTAGACAGCAGAGTAGACGCTGAGCGAGGGTTAGGGTCAGGGTTAGGGTCAGTAAAACTCACCGTGACGTAGACAGCAGAGTAGACGCTGAGCGAGGGTTAGGGTCAGTAAAACTCACCGTGACATAGACAGCAGAGTAGACGCTGAGCGAGGGTTAGGGTCAGTAAAACTCACCGTGACATAGACAGCAGAGTAGACGCTGAGCGAGGGTTAGGGTCAGTAAAACTCACCGTGACATAGACAGCAGAGTAGACGCTGAGCGAGGGTTAGGGTCAGGGTTAGGGTCAGTAAAACTCACCGTGACATAGACAGCAGAGTAGACGCTGAGCGAGGGTTAGGGTCAGTAAAACTCACCGTGACGTAGACAGCAGAGTAGACGCTGAGCGAGGGTTAGGGTCAGTAAAACTCACCGTGACGTAGACAGCAGAGTAGACGCTGAGCGAGGGTTAGGGTCAGGGTTAGGGTCAGTAAAACTCACCGTGACGTAGACAGCAGAGTAGACGCTGAGCGAGGGTTAGGGTCAGTAAAACTCACCGTGACGTAGACAGCAGAGTAGACGCTGAGCGAGGGTTAGGGTCAGGGTTAGGGTCAGTAAAACTCACCGTGACGTAGACAGCAGAGTAGACGCTGAGCGAGGGTTAGGGTCAGGGTTAGGGTCAGTAAAACTCACCGTGACGTAGACAGCAGAGTAGACGCTGAGCGAGGGTTAGGGTCAGGGTTAGGGTCAGTAAAACTCACCGTGACGTAGACAGCAGAGTAGACGCTGAGCGAGGGTTAGGGTCAGTAAAACTCACCGTGACGTAGACAGCAGAGTAGACGCTGAGCGAGGGTTAGGGTCAGTAAAACTCACCGTGACGTAGACAGCAGAGTAGACGCTGAGCGAGGGTTAGGGTCAGTAAAACTCACCGTGACGTAGACAGCAGAGTAGACGCTGAGCGAGGGTTAGGGTCAGGGTTAGGGTCAGTAAAACTCACCGTGACATAGACAGCAGAGTAGACGCTGAGCGACGCGTCTTTGGAAGGGAAGGAGCGTCGAGCCTTCTCCACGACGACCGGGCTGCCGGTACAGATGTTACCGTTGGAGATGAACTGGTGGTTGAAGCGACACTCGGTGCCGGTGTAGTTGGGCTTACACACAGACAGGAAGTACGGCGCCAGGTTGCCCGTCACCACCTGCCCCGCATTTACAAAGATGTCTGTCGCAAACAGACCAAACGCAAACACACCTGGAGAGAGAGAGAGAGAGACGAACAGAGAGAGAAAAGATAGAGACACATGAAACTAAATGCTTCATTTCCAATGTTCATGAAATATGACTTATTATCTGCTCTTTATATTGTAATACTCTGAGCATGGTGGTGCCCCTCTGTCTGGGGGGGTCCTGTGTTCTGGAGGGAGAGACAGAGAACAATGGGCTGGACTGTGTCCCAAATGGAACCATATTCCCTACACAGTGCACTACTTTTGACCAGGGCCCTGTGTGTGCTGGTCAAAGTAGTGAACTATGTAAGGAATACAGTGCCATTTTGGGATGCATTTTAACACAGACGTAATGTAACTTGGTGTCATTCAGCACTGTAACAGACGTAGTGTAACACGGTGTCATTGAGCACTAACAGGTGTAGTGTACATTAGTGTGACACTACAGGTGTCATTGAGCAGCCTGACACGGTGTCATTGAGCACCCTGACACAGTGTCATTGAGCACCCTAATAGACGTTCTACTAGAGAGAAGGGTCGTCAGTAGAAACCGTGAAGACATCTTGGACAGTTCCAAACTGCTCTCATAACTACAGCTTCAATCACACTAACTGAACGGGCCCCATGTTAATCTGCAGCAGATGTTTGTATGAAAGCCTAATGGTTAAGAGAAGGTGGGCCAGTAACAAAGGTTGCTGGTTCAAATCCCTGAGCTGACTAGGTGAAAAATCTATCAATGTGCACTTAAACCTAATTGCTGCAGTAAGTCGCTATGAAAAAGAATATCAGCTAAATGACATTTTTTTTATAAAAAAATAAAAATACTATAAAATAGTTTGCAAAGAGTTGGCTGCTCAACATGTAACTACGTTCAACATCTAATATACAAGTAACACCACTGACATGACCAGTAGGTCACCAATAACTAACCAATAAACCTGATGACTCTCCTGGTAAGGGCGTTCAGGTAGCAGCACTTCCCCGTCACCATGGTCTTCTCCTGGGTTAGTAGCACCGCCCGTGTGGACTTCATGATGTACATGGATACCTCCCCGATGAAGATCTGATGACAGACAGATGCATGGTAATGTTAAACACATTGAGCCTAACCTCCACCCTGATGGACTTCATGATGTACAGTGGTTCTTCCTTTAAAAGTTTGGAGCTTATGCCGCGACGGTTTGTGGTAGATGGTGGCAGATTGTGGTAAATTGCGGCATTCTGGCAACAATGGCTGCCACTTAAATAACGTGCCATAGAATTCTGCGGCACCCCGCAAGCTGTGCTGCAGTACGCAGCAACTTTTAAAAAGGAAGAACCACTGTACTTGGAAACCTCTCCGATGAAGATCTGAAGACAGACAGTGTACAAAATATTAAGAACACCTGCTCTTTCCATGGCATAGACAGATCAGGTGAAAACTATGATCCCTTATTGATGTCACTTGTTAAAGCCACTTCAATCGCTGTGTAGATGAAGGAGAGGAGGTAAAGGAGCCTTGATCTAACAGAGGGTGAACAAAGACAAAATAGTGTGCCTTTGAACGGGGTTTGGTAGTAGGTGCCAGGAGCAACAGTTTGTGTCAAGGCTGCAATGCTGCTGGGGTTTTTCATGCTCAATAAAGTTTCCTGTGTGTATCAAGAATGGTCCACCAAACAAAGGACATCCAGCCAACTTGACAACTATGGGAAGCATCGGAGTCAACATGGGCCAGCATCCCTGTGGAACGCTTGCAACACCTTGTAGAGTCCATGTCCCGACAAACTCAAACTTTTACAGATGCACAATCGAGAACATCCCGTCGGGCTGTATCACCACCTGGTACGGCAACTGCACTGCACTCAACCACAGGGCTCTCCAGAGGGTAGTGAGGTCTGCCCAACGCATCACCAGGGCAAAACAACCTGCCCTCCAGGACACCAACAGCACCTGATGTTACAAGAAGGCCAAAAATATCATCAAGGACAACAACCACCCGAGCCACTGCCTGTTCACCCCGCTATCATCCAGAAGGCGAGGTCAGTACAGGTGCATGAAAGCAGAGACCGAGAGACTGAAAAACAGCTTCCATCAAGGCCATCAGACTGTTAAACAGCCATCGCTATCGGAGAGGCTGCTGCCAACACACAGATTGAAATCACTGGCCACTTTTTAAAAAATTACTTAAAGGTATCACTACTCACTTTAAATAACGCCACTAAGTCACTCTGGATAGGCGCGTCTGATAAATGACTAAAATGTACCACTACTCTGGAGGTGTTAGTTGGTCTTGTGTGGTTCAGTTGGTAGACCATCAGGATATGTTTGATTCCCACGGAGGTCACCCACATGAACATGACTTTTATTTATTTATTTCACCTTTAAATAACCAGGTAGGCTAGTTGAGAACAAGTTCTCATTTACAATGACGGCCTACCAGGGAACAGTGGGTTAACTACCTTGTTCAGGGGCAGAACAACAGATTCTTACCTTGTCAGCTCGGGGATTCAATCCAGCAACCTTTCAGTTAACTACTAGGCTACCTGCTGCCCAAGGTAGCCTACCATTACACCCACACTCAATAAATAATAATATATACTATTTAGCATACACTTATCCTAAGCGACTTAGTAATTCCAGTGTTTTACTTGCTATATTGTATTTACTTCGCAACGATGGCCTTTGTTTTGCCTTTACCTCCCTCATCTCACCTCATATTGTATCTAGACATATTTTCCTACTGTATTATTGACTGTACGTTTGTTTTACTCCATGTGTAACTCTGTGCTGTTGTATCTGTCGAACTGCTTGCTTTATCTTGGCCAGGTCGCAGTTGTAAATGAGAACTTGTTCTCAACTTGCCTACCTGGTTAAATAAAGGTGCAGTCTGTGTTGGCACCAGAGACGGGCATGTAGAGCTGCTATGGTTGCTGCCGAACTGTAGGCAGTAGATCTACAGTGTAGCAACAGTGCCATCTAGTGTTCATTCTCTGAACTAATGAAACAGTGTCAGTGCCTCAGTGTCTTCAAAAACCAGCTGCTTTTTTCCTCCAGTGAATCTAGCAGTCATAATTAAACCTAGAAATCAATATTTCAGTAGAAATTAGGCTAATGGGAGCATTTGATCTGTAAATAATACAGATGCAGGATCTAAATTCGAGCCAGTTTGCTGCAGGAGGAATAATCCTTATTAAATTTTTCAGGAGGGGAAATCAAGTTTGAAATAAAAAAAAAGTGGAAATTAAACTTCAGAAGCCTTCTTAAAACTCAAATACAAGAAAATTCTCAACCACAAAAGAGTGATTAAATTAAGAGCCTACATCAGTAGGATATATATCTTCATTAAATATATAATACAAAGATAATGGAGGATAATGTGAGATGATTTACTGAGAAAGCAAGATAGCGAGAGCGAAAAGACAGAAAAACAGTTACTGTACTCAAGATGGCGATGGGAGCCAAGCCACATATTGTGACAGAGAGAGAGAAAGAGGAGCGAGGGGGCAGAGAGACAGGAGAGAGAGAGACAGACAGAGACAGAGGGCAGAGCCAGCAAGACAGAGTCAGTCAGTAACCTAGTACTCACGATGGTGGTGGGAACAGCGGCGACCACGCAGTAGAGGATGAGGGGAGGGATGAAGCTGCTCTCGTCCACCCCGGGGTACGGCTTCATCAGGTCAGCATCGTTGCAGAAGAACCCCTGGACGTGGATGCCGAACGTGTCGGTCAGCTCAAAGTAGTAGGCCAGCAGGACGGTCCCTGCCATTATCACCAGCTGGAGAGACGACAACAGGGAGATATCAGGCTGGAACCCTAATCTAACCTAAATACAACCTGACCTAACTCAAAGTAGTGGGCCAGCAGGACGGTCCCTGCCATTATCACCAGCTAGAGAGACATCAGGGAGAACCCAAATGTAAAGTAGCAGGCTGTGTGTCTAACCAAACCCAAATGTAAAGTAGCAGGCTGTGTGTCTAACCACAACCAAACCCAAAGTAGCAGGCTGTGTGTCTAACCACAACCAAATGTAAAGTAGCAGGCTGTGTGTCTAACCACAACCAAATGTAAAGTAGCAGGCTGTGTGACTAACCACAACCAAACCCAAAGTAGCAGGCTGTGTCTAACCACAACCAAATGTAAAGTAGCAGGCTGTGTGTCTAACCACAACCAAATGTAAAGTAGCAGGCTGTGTGTCTAACCACAACCAAACCCAAAGTAGCAGGCTGTGTGTCTAACCACAACCAAACCCAAAGTAGCAGGCTGTGTGTCTAACCACAACCAAACCCAAAGTAGCAGGCTGTGTGTCTAACCACAACCAAACCCAAAGTAGCAGGCTGTGTGTCTATCCACAACCAAATGTAAAGTAGCAGGCTGTGTGTCTAACCAAACCCAAATGTAAAGTAGCAGGCTGTGTGTCTAACCACAACCCAAACCCAAAGTAGCAGGCTGTGTGACTAACCACAACCAAACCCAAAGTAGCAGGCTGTGTCTAACCACAACCAAACCCAAAGTAGCAGGCTGTGTGTCTAACCAAACCCAAATGTAAAGTAGCAGGCTGTGTGTCTAACCACAACCAAACCCAAAGTAGCAGGCTGTGTCTAACCACAACCAAACCCAAAGTAGCAGGCTGTGTGTCTAACCAAACCCAAATGTAAAGTAGCAGGCTGTGTGTCTAACCACAACCAAACCCAAAGTAGCAGGCTGTGTGTCTAACCACAACCAAACCCAAAGTAGCAGGCTGTGTCTAACCACAACCAAACCCAAAGTAGCAGGCTGTGTGTCTAACCAAACCCAAATGTAAAGTAGCAGGCTGTGTGTCTAACCACAACCAAACCCAAAGTAGCAGGCTGTGTGTCTAACCAAACCCAAATGTAAAGTAGCAGGCTGTGTGTCTAACCAAACCCAAACGTAAAGTAGCAGGCTGTGTGTCTAACCATTAGCTACCTACAGACTCATACTACAGATATGACAATATTTGTAGTACGAGTTTGGATAATGCCAGGTCATTGTTTAGCTAGCTAGCTAGATGTCTAAACAAAAGACTCCACTTCGCCAGATGGTTACATCACCCATCAAGTTGGCCAGGTGTGTCTGAAGGTGATTACAGACATTTATTCTATTTCATGGACATGAAACACATGTTCACCTGGGTGAAAATGGCATTCAAACATCGGAAAGATTATTGGTGAAATAAATTGATGTGAGGGCAATATTAGAATTACACCGAACTCCTCTTTGGTCTCTATGAGAGTTCCACATGACAGGCAGTCTTACCTCTAGGATCACTGTACTACCTGTTATTAGGTAACACCAGAGACAGACAGTCTTACCTCTATGATCTGTTATTAGGTAACACCAGAGACAGACAGTCTTACCTCTATGACCTGTTATTAGGTAACACCAGAGACAGACAGTCTTACCTCTATGACCTGTTATTAGGTAACACCAGAGACAGACAGTCTTACCTCTATGATCTGTTATTAGGTAACACCAGAGACAGACAGACACTTACCTCTATGACCTGTTATTAGGTAACACCAGAGACAGACAGTCTTACCTCTATGACCTGTTATTAGGTAACACCAGAGACAGACAGACACTTACCTCTATGATCTGTTATTAGGTAACACCAGAGACAGACAGACACTTACCTCTATGACCTGTTATTAGGTAACACCAGAGACAGACAGACACTTACCTCTACGAAGATGAAACATGGGATGATGGAGTAACTGCGCTGTGTGTTGTCAGAAGCCATGTTGTCTCAGCAAGGAATGGATCAGTCTGGATCTCAATCTACAGGAGATGAAGGACTGTTAATATCATGAAATATTGGGAGTCCATTGTGATTCCATTCCTAAATTCCTGGAGATGGGAATTGACTCCAAGAGGAGTCCATTTCAAACCATGAACTGATTCCAGAAAAATCCAAAACAATGTCAGGACAGAGGGTGACTGGACAACATACAGTGAAACTACAATACAGGGGGGAGAGCGGGTAAAGAGAAGGGGAGAAAGAGCGGGTAAAGAGCGGGGGGGACAACATACAGTGAAACTACAATACAGGGTTGAACATTCAAAAAAACACTGCATAAAGTACATGTGTTATATACAAACAGGGTTGGCAAATAGACTAGTCTTTGAGCACTGACAAGAGAGTGGGTAAAGAGGGGGGGAAAGAGTGGGTAAAGAGCAGGGGGGGAAAGAGTGGGTAAAGAGCAGGCGGGGGAGAGAGGGTAAAGAGCAGGGGGGAGAGAGGGTAAAGAGCAGGGGGGAGAGAGGGTAAAGAGCAGGGGGGAGAGAGGGTAAAGAGCAGGGGGGAGAGAGGGTAAAGAGCAGGGGGGAGAGAGGGTAAAGAGCAGGGGGGGAGAGAGGGTAAAGAGCAGGGGGGGAGAGTGGGTAAAGAGAAGGGAAGAGTGGGTAAAGAGCGGGGGGGGGGGGGAGTGGGTAAAGAGCAGGGGGGGGGGAGTGGGTAAAGAGCGGGGGGGAAGAGTGGGTAAAGAGCGGGGGGGGAGAGTGGGTAAAGAGCGGGGGGGAGAGTGGGTAAAGAGCGGGGGGGAGTGGGTAAAGAGCGGGGGGGGGAGTGGGTAAAGAGCGGGGGGGGGAAAGAGCTGGTAAAGAGAAGGGGAGGAAGAGTGGGTAAAGATAAGGGGAGGGGGGAAGAGTGGGTAAAGAGAAGGGGAGGGAAAGAGTGGGTAAAGAGCAGGGGGGAAGAGGAGAGAGTGGGTAAAGAGAAGGGGAGGGGGAAGAGTGGGTAAAGAGAAGGGGAGGGGGGCAAAGTGGGTAAAAAGCAGGGGGGAAAGAGTGGGCAAAGAGCAGGGGGGGAAAGAGTGGGCAAAGAGCAGGGGGGGAAAGAGTGGGCAAAGAGCAGGGGGGGAAGAGTGGGCAAAGAGCAGGGGGGGAAGAGTGGGCAAAGAGCAGGGGGGGAAGAGTGGGCAAAGAGCAGGGGGGGAAGAGTGGGCAAAGAGCAGGGGGGGAAGAGTGGGCAAAGAGCAGGGGGGGAAGAGTGGGCAAAGAGCAGGGGGGGAAGAGTGGGCAAAGAGCAGGGGGGGAAGAGTGGGCAAAGAGCAGGGGGGGAAGAGTGGGCAAAGAGCAGGGGGGGAAGAGTGGGCAAAGAGCAGGGGGGGAAGAGTGGGCAAAGAGCAGGGGGGGAAGAGTGGGCAAAGAGCAGGGGGGGAAGAGTGGGCAAAGAGCAGGGGGGAAGAGTGGGCAAAGAGCAGGGGGGGAAGAGTGGGCAAAGAGCAGGGGGGGAAGAGTGGGCAAAGAGCAGGGGGGGAAGAGTGGGCAAAGAGCAGGGGGGGAAGAGTGGGCAAAGAGCAGGGGGGGAAGAGTGGGCAAAGAGCAGGGGGGGGAAGAGTGGGCAAAGAGCAGGGGGGGGAAGAGTGGGCAAAGAGCAGGGGGGGGAAGAGTGGGCAAAGAGCAGGGGGGGAAAGAGTGGGCAAAGAGCAGGGGGGGAAGAGTGGGCAAAGAGCAGGGGGGGAAGAGTGGGCAAAGAGCAGGGGGGGAAGAGTGGGCAAAGAGAAGGGGGGGAAGAGTGGGCAAAGAGCAGGGGGGGAAGAGTGGGTAAAGAGAAGGGGAGGGAAAGAGTGGGTAAAGAGCAGGGGAGGGAAAAGAGTGGGGGAGGAAAAGAGTGGGTAAAGAGCAGGGGGGGAGAGTGGGTAAAGAGCAAGGGGGGGAGAGTGGGTAAAGAGCAGGGGGGGAGGAGTGGGTAAAGAGCAGGGGGGGAGGAGTGGGTAAAGAGCAGGGGGGGGAGTGGGTAAAGAGCAGGGGGGGAGGAGTGGGTAAAGAGCAGGGGGGGGAGTGGGTAAAGAGCAGGGGGGGAGAGTGGGTAAAGAGCAGGGGGGGAGAGTGGGCAAAGACCAGGGGGGGAGAGTGGGCAAAGACCAGGGGGGGGGAGAGTGGGTAAAGAGCAGGGTAAAGAGTGGGTAAAGAGTGGGTAAAGAGAAGGGGAGGGAGAGTGGGTAAAGAGCAGGGGGGGAAGAGTGGGTAAAGAGCAGGGGGGGGGAAGAGTGGGTAAAGAGCAGGGGGGGGGAAGAGTGGGTAAAGAGCAGGGGGGGGAAGAGTGGGTAAAGAGCAGGGGGGGGAAGAGTGGGTAAAGAGCAGGGGGGGGAAGAGTGGGTAAAGAGCAGGGGGGGGAAGAGTGGGTAAAGAGCAGGGGGGGGAAGAGTGGGTAAAGAGCAGGGGGGGGAAGAGTGGGTAAAGAGCAGGGGGGAAGAGTGGGTAAAGAGCAGGGGGGAAGAGTGGGTAAAGAGCAGGGGGGAAGAGTGGGTAAAGAGCAGGGGGGAAGAGGAGAGAGTGGGTAAAGAGCAGGGGGGAAGAGGAGAGAGTGGGTAAAGAGCAGGGGGGAAGAGGAGAGAGTGGGTAAAGAGCAGGGGGGAAGAGGAGAGAGTGGGTAAAGAGCAGGGGGGAAGAGGAGAGAGTGGGTAAAGAGCAGGGGGGAAGAGGAGAGAGTGGGTAAAGAGTGGGTAAAGAGAAGGGGAGGGGGGAAGAGTGGGTAAAGAGAAGGGGGGCAAAGTGGGTAAAAAGCAGGGGGGAAGAGTGGGTAAAGAGCGGGGGGGGAGAGTGGGCAAAGAGCAGGGGGGGAGAGTGGGCAAAGAGCAGGGGGGGAGAGTGGGCAAAGAGCAGGGGGGGAGAGTGGGCAAAGAGCAGGGGGGGGAGAGTGGGCAAAGAGCAGGGGGGGAGAGTGGGCAAAGAGCAGGGGGGGAGAGTGGGCAAAGAGCAGGGGGGGAGAGTGGGCAAAGAGCAGGGGGGGAGAGTGGGCAAAGAGCAGGGGGGGAGGAGTGGGCAAAGAGCAGGGGGGGAGAGTGGGCAAAGAGCAGGGGGGGAGAGTGGGCAAAGAGCAGGGGGGGAGAGTGGGCAAAGAGCAGGGGGGGAGAGTGGGCAAAGAGCAGGGGGGGAGAGTGGGCAAAGAGCAGGGGGGGAGAGTGGGCAAAGAGCAGGGGGGGAGAGTGGGCAAAGAGCAGGGGGGGAAGTGTGGGTAAAGAGCAGGGGGAAGAGGAGAGAGTGGGCAAAGAGCAGGGGGGAGAGTGGGCAAAGAGCAGGGGGGAGAGTGGGCAAAGAGCAGGGGGGAGAGTGGGCAAAGAGCAGGGGGGAGGGTGGGCAAAGAGCAGGGGGGAGGGTGGGCAAAGAGCAGGGGGGGAGAGTGGGCAAAGAGCAGGGGGGGAGAGTGGGCAAAGAGCAGGGGGGAGGGTGGGCAAAGAGCAGGGGGGGAGGGTGGGCAAAGAGCAGGGGGGGAGGGTGGGCAAAGAGCAGGGGGGGAGGGTGGGCAAAGAGCAGGGGGGGAGAGTGGGCAAAGAGCAGGGGGGAGGGTGGGCAAAGAGCAGGGGGGGAGGGTGGGCAAAGAGCAGGGGGGAGGGTGGGGAAAGAGCAGGGGGGGAGGGTGGGCAAAGAGCAGGGGGGGAGGGTGGGCAAAGAGCAGGGGGGGAGGGTGGGCAAAGAGCAGGGGGGGAGAGTGGGCAAAGACCGGGGGGGGGAGAGTGGGCAAAGAGCAGGGGGGGGAAGAGTGGGCAAAGAGCAGGGAGGGGAAGAGTGGGCAAAGAGCAGGGGGGGAAGAGTGGGCAAAGAGCGGTGGGGGGAGAGTGGGCAAAGAGCAGGGGGGGAGAGTGGGCAAAGAGCAGGGGGGGAGAGTGGGCAAAGAGCAGGGGGGGAGAGTGGGCAAAGAGCAGGGGGGGAGAGTGGGCAAAGAGCAGGGGGGGAGAGTGGGCAAAGAGCAGGGGGGGAGAGTGGGCAAAGAGCAGGGGGGGAGAGTGGGCAAAGAGCAGGGGGGGAGAGTGGGCAAAGAGCAGGGGGGGAGAGTGGGCAAAGAGCAGGGGGGGAGAGAGGGCAAAGAGCAGGGGGGGAGAGAGGGCAAAGAGCAGGGGGGGAGAGAGGGCAAAGAGCAGGGGGGAGAGAGGGCAAAGAGCAGGGGGGGAAGAGTGGGCAAAGAGCAGGGGGGGAGAGAGGGCAAAGAGCAGGGGGGGAGAGAGGGCAAAGAGCAGGGGGGGAGAGAGGGCAAAGAGCAGGGGGGGAGAGAGGGCAAAGAGCAGGGGGGGAGAGAGGGCAAAGAGCAGGGGGGGAGAGAGGGCAAAGAGCAGGGGGGGAGAGAGGGCAAAGAGCAGGGGGGGAGAGAGGGCAAAGAGCAGGGGGGGAGAGAGGGCAAAGAGCAGGGGGGGAGAGAGGGCAAAGAGCAGGGGGGGAGAGAGGGCAAAGAGCAGGGGGGGAGAGTGGGCAAAGAGCAGGGGGGGAGAGTGGGCAAAGAGCAGGGGGGGAGAGTGGGCAAAGAGCAGGGGGGGAGAGTGGGCAAAGAGCAGGGGGGGAGAGTGGGCAAAGAGCAGGGGGGGAGAGTGGGCAAAGAGCAGGGGGGGAGAGTGGGCAAAGAGCAGGGGGGGAGAGTGGGCAAAGAGCAGGGGGGGAGAGTGGGCAAAGAGCAGGGGGGGGGAGTGGGCAAAGAGCAGGGGGGGAGAGTGGGCAAAGAGCAGGGGGGGAGAGTGGGCAAAGAGCAGGGGGGGAAGTGTGGGTAAAGAGCAGGGGGAAGAGGAGAGAGTGGGCAAAGAGCAGGGGGGAGAGTGGGCAAAGAGCAGGGGGGAGAGTGGGCAAAGAGCAGGGGGGAGAGTGGGCAAAGAGCAGGGGGAGAGTGGGCAAAGAGCAGGGGGGAGGGTGGGCAAAGAGCAGGGGGGGGGGGTGGGCAAAGAGCAGGGGGGAGAGTGGGCAAAGAGCAGGGGGGAGAGTGGGCAAAGAGCAGGGGGGAGAGTGGGCAAAGAGCAGGGGGGAGAGTGGGCAAAGAGCAGGGGGGAGAGTGGGCAAAGAGCAGGGGGGGAGGGTGGGCAAAGAGCAGGGGGGGGGGGGCAAAGAACAGGGGGGGAGAGTGGGCAAAGAGCAGGGGGGGAGAGTGGGCAAAGACCAGGGGGGGAGAGTGGGCAAAGACCAGGGGGGGAGAGTGGGCAAAGACCAGGGGGGGAGAGTGGGCAAAGAGCAGGGAGGGGGGAGAGTGGGCAAAGAGCAGGGAGGGGGGAGAGTGGGCAAAGAGCAGGGAGGGGGGAGAGTGGGCAAAGAGCAGGGAGGGGGGAGAGTGGGCAAAGAGCAGGGAGGGGGGAGAGTGGGCAAAGAGCAGGGAGGGGGGGAGAGTGGGCAAAGAGCAGGGGGGGAGAGTGGGCAAAGAGCAGGGGGGGGGAGAGTGGGCAAAGAGCAGGGGGGGCAGAGTGGGCAAAGAGCAGGGGGGGCAGAGTGGGCAAAGAGCAGGGGGGGCAGAGTGGGCAAAGAGCAGGGGGGGCAGAGTGGGCAAAGAGCAGTGGGGGGAGAGTGGGAAAAGAGCAGTGGGGGGAGAGTGGGAAAAGAGCAGTGGGGGGAGAGTGGGCAAAGAGCAGGGGGGAGAGTGGGCAAAGAGCAGGGGGGAGAGTGGGCAAAGAGCAGGGGGGAGAGTGGGTAAAGAGCAGGGGGGGAAGAGTGGGTAAAGAGCAGGGGGGGAAGAGTGGGTAAAGAGCAGGGGGGAAGTGTGGGTAAAGAGCAGGGGGGAAGAGGAGAGAGTGAGTAAAGAGCAGGGGAGGGGGGAAGAGGAGAGAGTGGGTAAAGAGAAGGGGAGGGGGGCAAAGTGGGTAAAGAGCAGGGGGGGGGGGGGGGGAGTGGGTAAAGAGGGAGGATGCTGTGGCGCTGGGGTATGGAGCCGTGGTGTGAGGATGCTGTGGCGCTGAGGTATGGGGCCGTGGTGGGAGGATACTGTGGCGCTGGGGTGTGGGAGGATGCTGTGGCGCTGGGCTGTGGGAGGATGCTGTGGAGCTGGGGTGTGGGAGGATGCTGTAAAGCAGGGGTTGTGGGAGGATGCTGTGGAGCTGGGGTTGTGGAGCTGGGGTTGTGGGAGGATGCTGTGGAGCTGGGGTTGTGGGAGGATGCTGTGGAGCTGAGGTTGTGGGAGGATGCTGTGGAGCTGGGGTTGTGGGAGGATGCTGTGGAGCTGGGGTTGTGGGAGGATGCTGTGGAGCTGGGGTGTGGGAGGATGCTGTGGAGCTGGGGTGTGGGGCCGTGGTGGGAGGATGCTGTGGCGCTGGGGTGTGGGAGGATGCTGTGGCGCTGGGGTGTGGGGCCGTGGTGGGAGGATGCTGTGGCGCTGGGGTGTGGGAGGATGCTGTGGCGCTGGGGTGTGGGAGGATGCTGTGGAGCTGGGGTTGTGGGAGGATGCTGTGGAGCTGGGGTTGTGGGAGGATGCTGTGGAGCTGGGGTTGTGGAGCTGGGGTTGTGGGAGGATGCTGTGGAGCTGGGGTTGTGGGAGGATGCTGTGGAGCTGGGGTTGTGGGAGGATGCTGTGGAGCTGGGGTTGTGGGAGGATGCTGTGGAGCTGGGGTTGTGGAGCTGGGGTTGTGGGAGGATGCTGTGGAGCTGGGATTGTGGAGCTGGGGTTGTGGGAGGATGCTGTGGAGCTGGGGTTGTGGGAGGATGCTGTGGAGCTGGGGTTGTGGGAGGATGCTGTGGAGCTGGGGTGTGGGAGGATGCTGTGGAGCTGGGGTGTGGGGCCGTGGTGGGAGGATGCTGTGGCGCTGGGGTGTGGGACCGTGGTGGGAGGATGCTGTGGCGCTGGGGTGTGGGAGGATGCTGTGGCGCTGGGGTGTGGGTGGCATCAGGTTGGAGTTCACAGGGAGATCAGAGTAGGATAATGTCACCATGTCATCTTATTCTGACTGATCCTAAATCAGCCACCCTTATACTGGTGAGAGGTTTTATGAAACACGACCAAACTGATCCTAAATCAGCTATCAAGACACTTAATACATCCGGCCCCAGACCACAACCAAAGGCGACTGGAATGACACACAGACAAGTAAATTGTCTGTATCACCAACCATGCTCGTGATCCTACTAATGACGAACAAATTATGTCCATGAATGATTAGGCTCCTCTCTCCTCGGTAAATAATTGGAAACATAAAACACGAGGACGGCGAGGTAATTACACAACAATCACGGTCTAAATGAGTTCCAGAGAGACAGGTGTTAGTCTGAGTTCACGGATCCTCCCTGGTAAGAGACCATTTAAATAATTAAATGACCCTCGGAGGACCATGATAGTACTCTGGTCCTCCCTCCGCAACGTGTGGCTTCATTCTCAGGACTGACCATTGCAACAAAGTAACGCTTTAGTTAAACACTGGCTATATTTAAATCGGCTGAAATAAAAAATGAACACTCCGGCAATATCGGAACCAATTCCACATTGCCCTCAGCAACAGCACACGAACCCATCGACCCGTAGACGCTGTGAGAAGCAAGACAATAGCTGAATAGGCGAATAGCAACAACAATTTGTCTATTTCTCACCGAGTGGCCGGGGCTGCCACCGAATGCATCACGGAGAACTTACCGTGCGATGAACGTATATTCCAATGGACGTGCACATCCATCAAAGGGAATGGAAGAAAATAATGCCCAGACGCGTGCATGCTACTCCATATTGTTAATCAGCGCTACAGTGTCTGCTAGTAGCTTTGAGATGGGTGATGAGAACACCATCAAGTACCCCTCGCAACAGCACACAGAACTGGGAGGAGTCAAACTTCTATTCTTTAAATTTGGCGGATCGCAACCAACTGAAAGGTGCGTACACCGCCATCTACTGTAGTGGAGAGTGAGGCCGGACAGGGCCTCCATATTCATCTTTAGCTCTCATCTTGCCCTATTTCTACCTACTGTTCTAGAGTATGAATTCATTACACTTTGTGACACAAAAAAAGATGGGAAAAGGGAAGAAACACTGCCCTTCCAACTAACCCTACACCCATTAAAACCTCACCATTATACCAACTAACCCTACACCCATTAAAACTTCACCGTTCTACCAACTAACCCTTCCCCCATTAAAACCTCCCCACTATACCAACTAACCCATTAAAACTCCCCACTATACCAACTAACCCTACACCCATTAAAACCTCCCCACTATACCAACTAACCCTACACCCATTAAAACCTCCCCACTATACCAACTAACCCTTCACCCATTAAAACCTCCCCACTATACCAACTAACCCTACACCCATTAAAACCTCCCCACTATACCAACTAACCCTTCACCCATTAAAACCTCCCCACTATACCAACTAACCCTACACCCATTAAAACCTCCCTACTATACCAAATAACCCTACACCCATTAAAACCTCCCCACTATACCAACTAACCCATTAAAACTCCCCACTATACAACTAACCCTACAACCATTAAGACCGCCCACTATACCAACTAACCCTACACCCATTAAAACCTCCCCACTATATCAACTAACCCTACACCCATTAAAACCTCCCCACTATACCAACTAACCCTATACCCATTAAAACCTCCCACTATAGCAACTAACCCTACACCCATTAAAACCTCCCCACTATACCAACTAACCCTACACCCATTAAAACCTCCCCACTATACCAACTAACCCTATACCCATTAAAACCTCCCACTATAGCAACTAACCCGACACCCATTAAAACCTCCTCACTATACCAACTAACCCTACACCCCATTAAAACCTCACCACTATTCCACTTCTTGGCCCCCATCTGATCCCACACCCGGCCAGCAGCCTGGGAGGTCAGGACACTGTTGTTCAACACACCTTGTAACTCCTCTGCAGTAAAATCTTGTCCACCCAAGTATGTAAGTAAGTTCTGCAGCTGCCACCACGTCCATTCTCTGGGATTTATGTTCAATTTCTGCGGTAGAGTTGATAAGCATGGCTATGAACGCTAAGAAACCAACCTCACGTTATTCCTATCACTCTCTATTGGCCCACTCAAAGGTAGCCTCTTATGACCTATCACCCTGGACTCATCTTCCTCTACTACTCTCTTACTGCCTCATAATACAACACCTTCTGTTATACTCTGACCCTGGCAACCTCTCTCTCTCGCACCGGACACTTCTGATCACCAGCAACATGGGCATTCCCACAATTGACACACTGCTGCAACATGACCATAAATTTGGCATCTAAAACACCTTAGTGGGTTCGGCACAAAAGCGCTCACGGGATAAATTACATATCCTAACATGATTTTGACAGGTGAAAACTCAAAAGAACATGCAGTGTCTTCTCAGATTCACCACGCTCGTCACCGTGTCTGTGTCACACCAAACGACGGGTGTCACAGACACGGGGAATCTTCAATTTTAGTTGTTCCACCTCAACACTTAACGCCACCCCAGTAATCCCTCCTTTCAAATGCAACCTTGCACCGGAGAGCAATGCAAGTCAGAGGTCTTATCCCAAGGCATGTGATGCGAAGCGCCCGCTCCCTCTGGGAGAAAGAAACACAGAACATCTTCACAAGACCACTTTGAGCTACCTTCACCAATTTAACAGTACCCAACTTATTTTCTACCCAGCTTGAAACCACATATGTGCCTGCTAACAGGCAGGGATCCACTTTCTCAAAAAATCTCACTCATCCTTTGCGTGACCTTCAGGGTGAGGCTCGGAGTCAGAGGTCTTCACCACACCTGCAACTACAGGTAACTCATCCTCTGTCACGCCCTGATCTGTTTCACCTGTCCTTGTGATTGTCTCCACCCCCTCCAGGTGTCGCTTATTTTCCCCAGTGTATTTTTCCCTATGTTCACTGTCTCTTTGTGCCAGTTCGTCTTGTATGTTTCCAAGTCAACCAATGTTTCTCCTGTTCTCCTGCTTTTTGCATTCCCCTTTTTCTAGCCCTCCCGGTTTTGACCCTTGCCTGTTTCTGGACTTTGTACCCGCCTGCCTGACCTTTCTGTCTGACTTGACAATGAGCCTGCCTGCCACTCTGTACCTCCTGGACTCTGATCTGGTTTTGACCTTTTGCCTGTCCTCGACCATTCTCTTGCCTAATCCTTTTGGATTAATAAACATTGTAAGACTCCAACCATCTGCCTCATGTGTCTGCATCTGGGTCTTGCCTTGTGTCATGATAGCCATGGCCATGACAGACCCAGCACACTTGGACCAGCTCCTCCACGCTGTCTCCCTGCAGGGAGCCACCATTGGGAGACCTCAGGAGTTGTTACTCGGCCTTTTGGGAGGGCTCAGGTCCTTGACGGAACGCCACAACCATGGGTTAAAGGTTATTATGGAGCAAATCAGGGAGTTAGCTCAGAGGCTGCCTCCCACCTCTGGAAAAACCCCAATCATCCAGTATTTTTCCCCTCTCTGTGGTAAGTTTGTACAGCCTATTCCAGCTCCCCGAGAACCCCGCTTACCACCTCTGGATTGATATTCGGGGAATCCTGGTGCCTGCCGGGGTTTTATTTCTCAGTGCTCGCTTATTTTTTGAGATACAGCCATCTTTCCTTCCTTCAGACCGATCGAAGATAGCGTTTACCATTACGCTAATGCCGGGAAGGGTGTTCTCCTGGGCTATGGTAGTTCGGGAGCAACAATCTGCCATTTGTGGTCATTTGGAGGAATTTATGGCAGAGGTGAGAAAGGTATTTGAGTCTCAGGTATCTGGGAGAAAGGCGGCCAGTAAACTGCTTGACTTACGTCAGAACCCCCGTAGTGTGGCAGACTACAATTTTCACACGTTGGCCGCTGAGAGTGCCTGGAATCCGGAGTCTCTCTCCGAAACCTTTAACTGAGGTGGTAAAAGATGATCTAGCTGCTCGGGAATTGCCAGTGGACCTCGACTCACTTATCATCCTAACCGTCAAAATCAATGGACGCCTAAGGAAACGTAGGAGTGAGAGGAGGTCTGGTCTCGGGCACACTCGTGCACCCACTATGGCTCATTCACCTTCGAGGGATTCGGAAGTTTCCGAAGGCAGCTTTTCCAAGAGGATTCAAAGCCACCCGAGCGCTCTCATGAATCTACGTCAGGTGAGTTGGATACTAATGAGCCTATGCAGTTGGGAAGAGCTAGGTTGTCCGTTGGGGAACGCTCACGGAGGATGAACAGTAACTGTTGTCTGTACTGTGGAGGGGCAGGACATTTTATAGCTAGCTACCTGCCCTATTAGGAAACCCTTGTCTCTAGTGGGTACCAGCACTATGGTGAGTCAGACTGGGAGTTCCCTAATTCCCATCACCCGCACACCCTTTTTGCGCTTGTGATGTGGGGAGACCAATCAAGTCTCTCCGAGTGCTCATTGAAAGTCACGCAAACAGATCTAAATATGATGGGGTCATATTAGTTTTTAAATCCAACAGTGTGGATGCTACAGACAGAAGATGGCACATTGGCGGTACCAATTTTCTGGATGTCTCCTTTTCTGATGAACAGTGCAGTAGCCATGGACATTAAAACCAGTAGACAGTGATACCGCTGACGTCATACACATATTCCTATGGAAAACCCCCGATGGCACCGGAAGTATTTGAAGCGCCATATTGCTGAATCACTGAGGTATAATGCAAGCAATAAGGCTGGAGGGGATATGACCAATACACCACAGCTAAGGGCTGTTCTTATGCACCTATGACTGTAAGTCGCTTTGGATAAATGGAATATATTATGATTACTTCAATAAAACAATTCATCATTTTCAAGTTGCCTTCCAGCTAATTTCTTAGTTACATGTTTGTTTAACTAGCAAAGGAGTTTTGAAGTTGAGGGTGCAGTATTTCTGAAGTTTGGGAATGAGGACTAAATCTAGCATAGAAAAGATTGGATTACCCAATGGGAAAAGATTGGATTACCCAATTGGAAAATATTGGATTACCCAATGGGAAAAGATTGGATTACCCAATGGGAAAAGATTGGATTACCCAATGGGAAAAGATTGGATTACCCAATGGGAAAAGATTGGATTACCCAATGAGAAAAGATTGGATTACCCAATGAGAAAAGATTGGATTACCCAATGAGAAAAGATTGGATTACCCAATGAGAAAAGATTGGATTACCCAATGAGAAAAGATTGGATTACCCAATGAGAAAAGATTGGATTACCCAATGAGAAAAGATTGGATTACCCAATGAGAAAAGATTGGATTACCCAATGAGAAAAGATTGGATTACCCAATGAGAAAAGATTGGATTACCCAATGAGAAAAGATTGGATTACCCCAGGAGAAAATATTGGATTACCCCATGAGAAAAGATTTGATTACCCCATGAGAAAAAAGTGGACTGTACAGTTCCATGAAAAAGTATTTGCCACCTTTCTAATTTTCTCAATGTTTATAAATATTTTTTACTGAATGTTATCTGATATAGAGCAGAATTCATGGTTCCTTCTATTAAGGCAAGTCATCCAGGTCCTGAAGCAGCAAAGCATCCTCAAACCATCACACTACCACCACCATGCTTGACCTTTGGTAAAAGGTTCTTACTGTGGAATGCAGTGTTTGGTTTTTGCCAGGCATATTGGGACCCATTACTACACCCTGTTACATCATCCCAGGTAGCTTGCATGGACAGGGTTCTGCTACCACTAGAGAAGCCAGTCTCTTCTCACTTCCAGCTGGCATGGACAGGGTTCTGCCTCCACTAGAGAATCCAGTCTCTTCTCACTCCCAGCTGGCATGGACAGGGTTCTGCCACCACTAGAGAATCCAGTCTCTTCTCACTCCCAGCTGGCATGGACAGGGTTCTGCCACCACTAGAGAATCCAGTCTCTTCTCACTCCCAGCTGGCATGGACAGGGTTCTGCCACCACTAGAGAATCCAGTCTCTTCTCACTCCCAGCTGGCATGGACAAGAGTGTGTAAAGCTGTCATCAAGACAAAGGGTGAGCATTTTGAAGATATATAATATAAAATAGATTTTGATTTGTTTTGGTTACTACATGATGTGTTATTTCATAGTTGTTATGTTCTCATTATTCTACAATGTAGAAAATAGTAAAAAGAAAAAGTGAAAAACAGCGGAATGAGTAGGTGTGTGACTGGTACTGTATGTGATGGTGTGTATAGTGTTGCATTAGAGAGCTCATGAGGGGTGGAGTAAGTGATGCAGAACAGAGTTTCCTAAGTACCACATTCCAGGCCAAGAGTTTACCGTTCTGTATTTGATGGCCCCCTTTCAAGCCGATCACAAGACACATCAACTGCTCCCTTTACGACTCTGAATGGACTGAGGAGGACAAGAGCCAAAGAACTGACTGTCTTTTACGACTCACTTGTTAAGGAAGGGGGTTATTAGAGACTTTTTGGCTGCCAGAGCCAAATGTCTCTTCCCACTCTTTGTAACAAAGACAAAATGGAGCGCAGAAGGACAATTAAACACATTTTCTTGACTGTATTGGAACTGTTGGAAACGTTGATGTAACCTGAATGTACATGGTGATGCTCTTTCTATCTCTTCCCATGTTATTAATTAAAACAGCAATCAGTGTTTTTCTGTAACAAAATGTATGGATCTGGTCATACTATGCATTTCATCCTGGAGACTGTTATTCTAATTCAAAACACCTTTTAACATTATATGAACACTTTTGAGCAAATATCAGGTTTTGTCCCCATATTGGCCTATGTATGTAGCCCCGATGAGGGAGTTGCTTCTTTCAACCACTTTCCCTGTCTACCACTCCGTCATAACGAAAACTCAAATAAACCAGATTCACCTCATGGCATTGAAGTTCCCTTTTGTGTGACGTTGTGTCTATGTAAAACTGGTGACAGTAACTGATGATTATTGTAAGATTGTTACTCTTAATTACATATCATAATAAATACTGTCACTGCATTGTCCACGGATAGCCTAGCCACTGGCAACTCCGGATGGATGACCCACGACTGGTGGACGAGCCTAGAGCTCCACGACTGGTGGACGAGCCTAGAGCTCCACGACTGGTGGACGAGCCTAGAGCTCCACGACCGGTGGACGACCCTAGAGCTCCACGACTGGTGGACGAGCCTAGAGCTCCACGACCGGTGGACGACCCTAGAGCTCCACGACCGGTGGACGAGCCTAGAGCTCCACGACCGGTGGACGAGCCTAGAGCTCCACGACCGGTGGACGAGCCTAGAGCTCCACGACTGGTGGACGACCCACGACCGGTGGTCGAGCCTAGAGCTCCACGACCGGTGGACGAGCCTAGAGCTCCACGACCGGTGGACGACCCTAGCGCTCCACGACTGGTGGACGAGCCGAGAGCTCCACGACCGGTGGACGACCCTAGAGCTCCACGACCGGTGGACGACCCTAGAGCTCCACGACCGGTGGACGACCCTAGAGCTCCACGACCGGTGGACGACCCTAGAGCTCCACGACCGGTGGACGAGCCTAGAGCTCCACGACCGGTGAACGAGCCTAGAGCTCCACGACCGGTGGACGAGCCTAGAGCTCCACGGCCGGTGGACGAGCCTAGAGCTCCACGGCCGGTGTACGAGCCTAGAGCTCCACGGCCGGTGGACGAGCCTAGAGCTCCACGGCCGGTGGACGAGCCTAGAGCTCCACGGCCGGTGAACGAGCCTAGAGCTCCACGGCCGGTGGACGAGCCTAGAGCTCCACGGCCGGTGGACGAGCCTAGAGCTCCACGGCCGGTGAACGAGCCTAGAGCTCCACGGCCGGTGGACGAGCCTAGAGCTCCACGGCCGGTGGACGAGCCTAGAGCTCCACGGCCGGTGGACGAGCCTAGAGCTCCACGGCCGGTGGACGAGCCTAGAGCTCCACGGCCGGTGAACGAGCCTAGAGCTCCACGGCCGGTGGACGAGCCTAGAGCTCCACGGCCGGTGGACGAGCCTAGAGCTCCACGGCCGGTGAACGAGCCTAGAGCTCCACGGCCGGTGGACGAGCCTAGAGCTCCACGGCCGGTGGACGAGCCTAGAGCTCCACGGCCGGTGGACGAGCCTAGAGCTCCACGACTGGTGGACAAGCCGAGATACAGTTGTTTGATATGTTGCATATCAAACAAGTGTATCAACCCAAATTTCCACCTGTTGGTCTTGTAATAAAACCTTGAAGTGAATCCTTTGTTGCATTGAAGTCCTTAAACGAGCAATTGGATTCTTGAAATCTGAGAGTTCGATGACCATTCAGAATGAGAATATAGTAAATTGACTGTTGATTAAGAATATAACGGTTAAATCTATTTTATTGATTTATTTATCTATTTAAATCAAAAACCTTAATGGTGACATCAGAACAGTGATTACTCACCTTGAACTGGACAAAGAATTTCTCTGAAATGAGTCAGACAAGCTAGATGTACTCCAGACACCCAAACAGGCCCTCCTCCCCGTCTTGGCACTAAGACAATGAGCTGTGTCCCCCCATAAGCAAACAAGAAAACTTCAATGCAGGGAAACTTAAATCCATTCTACCTTATTTCCACCAGCATGTTAAATGTGCAACCAGAGGAAAAAAAAAAACTCTGGACTACCTTTACTCGACACACAGAGACGCGTACAACGCTCTCTCTCGCCCTCCATCTGACCACAATTCTATCCTCCTGATTCCTGCTTTACAAGCAATAATTAAAGCAAGAAGCACCAGTGGTCAGATGAAAGAGATGCTAAGCTACAAGACTGTTTTGCTAAGACTGACTGGAATATGTTCCGGAATTCTTCTGATGGCATTGAGGAATACACCACATCGGTCACTGGCTTCATCAATAAGTGCATCGATGACTTAGTCCCACAGTGACTGTACCTACATAGTCCAACCAGAAGCCATGGATTAAAGGCAACATCCACACTGAGCTAAAGGGTAGAGCTGCCACTTTAAAGTAGGACTCTAACAGGGAAGCTTATAAGAAATGCTGCTATGCCCTCCGATGAACCATCAAACAGGCAAAGCATCAAAACAGGACTAAGATTGAATCATACTACACCGGCTCCGATGCTTGTCGGATATGGCAGGGCTTGCAAACTATTACAGACTACAAAGGGAAGCACAGCCGAGAGCTGCACAGTGACACAAGCCTACCAGACGGGCTAAATAACTTCTATGCTTGCTTTGAGGCTAGTAACACTGCAACATGCATGAGAGCCTCAGCTGTTCCGGACGACTGTGTGATCACGCGCTCCACAGCCGACGTGAGTAAGACCTTTAAACAGGTCAACATTCATAATACCGCAGGGCCAGATGGATTACCAGGACATGTACTCCGAGGGTGCTCTGACCAACTGGCAAGTATCTTCACTGACTTTTTCAACCTCTCCCTGTCTTAGTCTGTAATACCAACATGTTTCAAGCAGACCACCATAGTCCCTGTGCCCAAGAACATTAAGGTAACCTGCCTAAATGACTACCGACCCGTAGCACTCACACCGTAGCCATGAAGTTCTTTGAAAGGCTCTTTGAAAGGCTCACATCAACACCATCATCCCAGACACCCTAGACCCACTCCAATTCGCATACCCCAACATATCCACAGATGATGCAATCTCTATTGCACTCCACACTGCCCTTTTCCACCTGGACAAAAGGAAAACCTATGTTAGAATGCTATTCATTTCAGCTCAGCATTCAACACATAGTGCCCTCAAAGCTCATCACTAAGCTAATGACCCTGGGACTAAACCCCTCCCTCTGCAACTGGATCCTGGACTTCCTGACGGGCCGCCCCCAAGTGGTAAGGGTAACAACACATCTTCCACGCTGATCCTCAACACAGGGGCCCCTCAGGGTTACGTGCTCAGTCCTCTTCTGTACTCCATGTCCACAAACGACTCCAACACCATCATTAAGTTTGCCGATGTCACAAAAGTGGTAGGCCTGATCACCAACAAGGACAAGGCTGCACATAGGGAGGAGGTCAGAGACCTGGCTGTTCGGTGCCAAGACAACAATCCTCAACGTTATCAAGACTAAGGAGAATTGGCTTCTTTTTTTGCAACAAAACATCCTTTACTCATGCTACCCTCATTTATGTCATTTACAAAACAACCTCCAAAACTCTACTCAACAAATTGGATGTAGTCTATCACAGTGCCATCCGTTTTGTCACCAAAGCACCATATACTACCCACCACTACGACCTGTATGCTCTCGATGGCTGGCCCTCGCTTCATATTCGGCACCAAACCGACTGGCTCCAGGTCATCTATAAGTTCTTGCTAGGTAAAGCCCCGCCTTATCTCAGCTCACTGGTCACCATAGCAGCACCCACCCATAGCACACACTCCAGCAGGTAAATTTCACTGATCGTCCCCAAAGCCAACTCCCCCTTTGGCCACCTTTCCTCCCAGTTCTCAGCTGCCAGTGACTGGAAAGGTTGAGAGCTTCAAGTTCCTTGGTTTCCACATCACCAACAAACTAACATTGTCCAAGCACACCAAGACAGTCGTGAAGATGGCATGACAAAACGTATTCCCCCTCAGGAGACCGAAACGATTTGGCATGGGACCTCAGATCCTCAAAAAGTTCTAGACTAGCACCATCGAGAGCATCCTGACTGGTTGCATCACTGCCTGGTATGGCAACAGCGCGGCCGCTGACCGCAAGGCACTACAGAGGGTAGTGCATACTGCCCAGTACATCACTGGGGCTAAGCTGCCTGCCATCCAGGACCTCTTCCTCTGACACCAGGCGGTGTCAGAGGAAGGCCCTAAACATTGTCAAAGACTCGAGCCAACCTAGTCATAGACTGTTCTCTCTGCTAAGGCACGGCAAGCGGTACCTGAGCACCAAGTCTAGGTCCAAGAGGCTTCTAAACAGCTTCTTCCCCCAAGCCATAGGACTCCTGAACAGCTAATCAATTGGCTACCCTGACTATTTTTATTGCCACTCCCCCTTCTAAGCTGCTGCTACTCTCTATCTATGCATAGTCACTTTAATAATCTACCTACATGTAATTATGACATCAATCACCTTGACACTGGTGCTCCCGCACATTAACTCTGTACCGGTAACTCCTGTACTCCTCCTCGCTATTGTTATTTACTGCTGCTCTTTAATTAATTGTTGTTCTTATCTCTTACTTTTTTTCTTCTTTTTTTTCTTAAAACTGCATTGTTAGTTAAGGGCTTGTAAGTAAGCATTTCACTGTAAGGTTGTATTCGGTGCATTTGACAAATATGATTTGATTTGGTCTCAGTACGAGCACCGGTTTATGCTGATGAAAATTATCTTGGTAAATAGTATGGCCAACAGATTATCATGAGGTATTCTAACTCAAGCAAGCAAAGAACTTGAGATTCCTTAATATTAGAGATGGCGCACCAGCTGTTGTTCAAAAAAGAGACACACCCCTCCTCCCTTTGTCTTTCCCCTGTCTGCCTTCCTGCCTTGACAATGCATAGAAAAAGTACAGTGCCTTGCGAAAGTATTCGGCCCCTTTGAACTTTGCGACCTTTTGCCACATTTCAGGCTTCAAACATAAAGATATAAAACTGTATTTTTTTGTGAAGAATCAACAACAAGTGGGACACAATCATGAAGTGGAACGACATTTATTGGATATTTCAAACTTTTTTAACAAATCAAAAACTGAAAAATTGGGCGTGCAAAATTATTCAGCCCCTTTACTTTCAGTGCAGCAAACTCTCTCCAGAAGTTCAGTGAGGATCTCTGAATGATCCAATGTTGACCTAAATGACTAATGATGATAAATACAATCCACCTGTGTGTAATCAAGTCTCCGTATAAATGCACCTGCACTGTGATAGTCTCAGAGGTCCGTCAAAAGCGCAGAGAGCATCATGAAGAACAAGGAACACACCAGGCAGGTCTGAGATACTGTTGTGAAGAAGTTTAAAGCCGGATTTGGATACAAAAAGATTTCCCAAGCTTTAAACATCCCAAGGAGCACTGTGCAAGCGATAATATTGAAATGGAAGGAGTATCAGACCACTGCAAATCTACCAAGACCTGGCCGTCCCTCTAAACTTTCAGCTCATACAAGGAGAAAACTGATCAGAGATGCAGCCAAGAGGCCCATGATCACTCTGGATGAACTGCAGAGATCTACAGCTGAGGTGGGAGACTCTGTCCATAGGACAACAATCAGTCGTATATTGCACAAATCTGGCCTTTATGGAAGAGTGGCAAGAAGAAAGCCATTTCTTAAAGATATCCATAAAAAGTGTTGTTTAAAGTTTGCCACAAGCCACCTGGGAGACACACCAAACATGTGGAAGAAGGTGCTCTGGTCAGATGAAACCAAAATTGAACTTTTTGGCAACAATGCAAAACGTTATGTTTGGCGTAAAAGCAACATAGCTGAACACACCATCCCCACTGTCAAACATGGTGGTTGCAGCATCATGGTTTGGGCCTGCTTTTCTTCAGCAGGGAAAGGGAAGATGGTTAAAATTGATGGGAAGATGGATGGAGCCAAATACAGGACCATTCTGGAAGAAAACCTGATGGAGTCTGCAAAAGACCTGAGACTGGGACGGAGATTTGTCTTCCAACAAGACAATGATCCAAAACATAAAGCAAAATCTACAATGGAATGGTTCAAAAATAAACATATCCAGGTGTTAGAATGGCCAAGTCAAAGTCCAGACCTGAATCCAATCGAGAATCTGTGGAAAGAACTGAAAACTGCTGTTCACAAATGCTCTCCATCCAACCTCACTGAGCTCGAGCTGTTTTGCAAGGAGGAATGGGAAAAAATGTCAGTCTCTCGATGTGCAAAACTGATAGAGACATACCCCAAGCGACTTACAGCTGTAATCGCAGCAAAAGGTGGCGCTACAAAGTATTAACTTAAGGGGGCTGAATAATTTTGCACGCCCAATTTTTCAGTTTTTGATTTGTTAAAAAAGTTTGAAATATCCAATAAATGTCGTTCCACTTCATGATTGTGTCCCACTTGTTGTTGATTCTTCACAAAAAAATACAGTTTTATATCTTTATGTTTGAAGCCTGAAATGTGGCAAAAGGTCGCAAAGTTCAAAGGGGCCGAATACTTTCGCAAGGCACTGTATGTCCACCGAGTGCACAAAACATTAGGAACACCTTCCTAGTATTTAGTTGCACTCCCCTTTTGCCATTAGAACAGCCTCAATTTGTCGGGGGCATGAACTCTACAAGTGGTTGAAAGCATTCCACAGGGATTCTGGCCCATGTTGACTCCAATGCTTCCCACAGTTGTGTCAAGTTCATTAGTAGTGGAATCTTTACTCCGAATAGCTTTTTCCATCTCCCAGATGCTCCATGGGATTGATCTCTGGTGACTGGGCAGGCCACTGCAGTAAGCAGAATTCACGGTCATGTTTGTAGAACCATTCCGAGACAGTCTTAGACTTGTAAACATGAGACATTATGCTGCTGAAAAAAAAATAATTTGCAGATGGATACACTGCTACCATGAAGGGAGGAGCCTGATTGGCTCATGATGTTCAGATATCTTGTGGCATATAAACTTTGCTCCAGTTTTATCAAGAGGCCCAATGTGTGCACTGAAAACACACCCCACACTATCCAGTTTTATCAAGAGGCCCAATGTGTGCACTGAAAACACACCCCACACTATCCAGTTTTATCAAGAGGCCCAATGTGTGCACTGAAAACACACCCCACACTATCCAGTTTTATCAAGAGGCCCAATGTGTGCACTGAAAACACACCCCACACTATCCAGTTTTATAAAGAGCCCCAATGTGTGCACTGAAAACACACCCCACACTATCGCACCACCAACATGCACTGTTGACACACGGTATGATAGATGCATGTACTCATGAGTCTCCATACCCTTGTCCTCCCAACAGCATGAAACAACAGGAACCGGGATTCATCAGAACAGGCAATGCTTTTCCTATTCTCCAGTGTCCAGTGTTTTCGTTCTTTATCCCACTGCAACCGCAGTTTCTTGTTGCTTTCTGCTGAAAGATTTCTGTAAGGTCATCGGCTGCCATACCTACTTAGTGTCACAGTACGATGAGTTGTGCATTCTTTGATGGGTCTTTGGGCTCCAGTGTTGTACTGGACTGTCAGTTGACTAACTACAGCCCGTCTGTTGCTCTGCACAATTAGTGTCAGCCTCCTTTGTCCTCTTTCATCATATCATTGACCCGTTTTCGACCACTGGCCTGCCGTTGGCTGGATGTCCTTTGAGAGGTGGACCATTCTTAATACACAAAGAAAACGATTGAAAGTCAAAAACACAGCAGCGTTGCAGTTCTTGGCACATTCAAACTCGTGCGCCTGGCAAATTTCAACATGCCTCGTTCAAAGGCACTTATATATTTTATCTTGCCCATTCACCCTCTGAATGGCACAAGTGCACAATCCAAATTTCAATTGTCTCATGGCTTAAAAATCCTTCTTTAACCTGTCTCCTCCCTTCTACACTGATTGAAGTGGATTTATGAACAGGTGACATCAATAAGAGATCATAGAGTTCACCTGGATTCACCTGGTCAGTCTATGTCATGGAAAGAGCAGGTGTTCTAAATGTTTTGTACACTCAGTGTAGATTATCCGTAGGGTGGCATGTTAGCCGATGCCTTGTAGCCCCTAGTATACAGCCCTGAGGGGTTCACATGGATACGATGCCTTGTAGCCCCTAGTGTACAGCCCTGAGGGGTTCATATGGATATGATGCCTTGTAGCCCCTAGTGTACAGCCCTGAGGGGTTCATATGGATATGATGCCTTGTAGCCCCTAGTGTACAGCCCTGAGGGGTTCATATGGATACGATGCCTTGTAGCCCCTAGTGTACAGCCCTGAGGGGTTCATATGGGTACTAGTGCTTGTTATCTCGTGGATATATGCGCCAATGTAGTTTTTAGAGGTTGAGTTTGGTATTGTGACATACACCTGATGGGTTACTGGCTAAATGCTCTATCCGATAGGCTACCTGCCGGCGAGATCTTTTGATCTGCGTATATCTGGGAATATCTGGGCATACCTGGGTATGATCTGGGATCTGGGAATATATGGGTATATCTGGGTATAGCCTTTGATCTGGGAATATCTGGGTATATCTGGGTATAGCCTTTGATCTGGGTATACCTGGGTATATCTGGATATAGCCTTTGATCTGGGGATATCTGGGTATAACCTTTGATCTGGGAATATCTGGGTATAGCCTTTGATCTGGGTATATCTGGGTGTAGCCTTTGATCTGGGTATATCTGAGAATATCTGGGTATATCTGGGAATATCTGGGTATAGCCTTTGATCTGGGTATATCTGGGTGTAGCCTTTGATCTGGGTATGTCTGGGAATATCTGGGTATATCTAGGTATATCTGAGTATAGCCTTTGATCTGGGTATATCTGAGAATATCGGGGTATATCTGGGAATATCTGGGTATATCTGGAAATATCTGGGTATAGCCTTTGATCTGGGTATATCTAGGTATAGCCTTTGATCTGGGCATATCTGGCAATATCTGAGTATAGCCTTTGACCTGGGTATTTCTGGCAATATCTGAGTATAGCCTTTGATCTTGGTATATCTGGGTATATCTGGGTATAGCCTTTGACCTGGGTATATCTGGGTATAGCCTTTGATCTGGGTATAGCCTTTGACCTGGGTATATCTGGGTATACCTGGGTATAGCCTTTGACCTGGGTATATCTGGGTATATCTGGGTATAGCCTTTGACCTGGGTATATCTGGGTATATCTGGGTAAAGCCTTTGACCTGGGTATATCTGGGTATAGCCTTTGACCTGGGTATATCTGGGTATAGCCTTTGACCTGGGTATATCTGGGTATAGCCTTTGATCTGGGTATATCTGGGTATATCTGAGTATAGCCTTTGATCTGGGTATATCTGGGTATATCTGGGTATAGCCTTTGACCTGGGTATATCTGGGTATAGCCTTTGATCTGGGTATATCTGGGCATATCTGGGTATAGCCTTTGATCTGGGTATATCTGGGCATATCTGGGTATAGCCTTTGACCTGGGTATATCTGGGCATATCTGGGTATAGCCTTTGATCTGAGTATATCTGGGCATATCTGGGTATAGCCTTTGATCTGGGTATATCTGGGCATATCTGGGTATAGCCTTTGATCTGGGTATATCTGGGCATATCTGGGTATAGCCTTTGATCTGGGTATATCTGGGTATATCTGGGTATAGCCTTTGATCTGGGTATATCTGGGCATATCTGGGTATAGCCTTTGATCTGGGTATATCTGGGCATATCTGGGTATAGCCTTTGATCTGGGTATATCTGGGCATATCTGGGTATAGCCTTTGATCTGGGTATATCTGGGCATATCTGGGTATAGCCTTTGACCTGGGTATATCTGGGTGTAACATTTGATCTTTATATTTGGTTTGTCCAGCTCAGCTCTCTCCTTGGAGCTCTGCTGTGGTCGTAAAGCCTAACGTAGCAGCCGTAGGAAGGTGCCTTTGCTTTGTCCCCACTTCCAAATTTCTGGGCAAACTTAAATATCCACTTCCTGTATATGCTGCTAAGGTGAGGGTGTAGCCACAGACATCCTATTGAATTAAAGTATTCTAATGCCTAATTCTATGGGTGTAGCTTCCACTGAGGGGTTGTCATGGTGACGCAGAAGGCAGGCCGGCGTGGAGAGGAGAGGGAAGTGTATGTCGGTATCTTTGGCCTTGTTGTGTGCGTGTGATGTTGAGGCTGGCGCTGTGCGTGAAGAGGGAACTCCTGAGACTAGAGACCTGTCTGCTGACCTGTCACTAATGTAGCAGTACTGACACACGGGACTGACTATACACTAATTTGCAGTACTGACACACAGGCCTGACTATACACTAATGTAGCAGTACTGACACACAGGACTGATCATACACTAATGTAGCAGTACTGACACACAGGACTGACCATACACTAATGTAGCAGTACTGACACACAGGACTGACCATACACTAATGTAGCAGTACTGACATGGCTATTGTCATTTACCAATTGAAATGTCAAAATCATGGTTTATGTCACATAGAAGTCTGTCTGAAACAGAACCGTGGTGTTTCTCTCCCAGGGGAAGGTGGTAATTTGTTCTTTAGATACGGCTGTGTGTCTCTATGTTAGTCTTCCTTTCACAGAACCCACCATAGAAACAGAACAGGATGCACATTTTAGACCCAGTATTCTGTTGTTGTTGTCGTGGCGTCTTCTCTTCAGCAGGGTCAGCTCTTTCTAGTCACGTTAGTTCCCACAGACAATAGCCACATCATCATCGCCCGTCTATTTCAGGACAGATATATTTTCATTATAATAGCTGTCAATCAATACACTACATTTATTTCCAAGAGTGTAAGTTATTGTTTGTATTTTACGATGAAGATGATCTTTGTATTTTTCTGTTGATATGTTGAAATAACCCATATGTAGATGTATTATAATGCCCTAATTCTCCTAATAGCATCTCCACACTGGAGATATCAGTGAAATAGAGTTCATTATCAAATGCATGTTTGCATGATACATTTCTGTCCTCCTGCCCCTCATCCTGTGTTGCCCATGTTGTCTGTTTTTGGCAACCATGTTTTGGCAGCACTGGGTTGTTTCTCACAGTGAGAGAGAGAGAGAGAGGAGAGAGAGTGAGAGATACTGTGTATGGAGAGAGAGAGCGAGTGAGAGATACTGTATATGGAGATAGAGGGAGGAAAGAGAGAGAGAGAGAGAGAGAGAGAGAGAGAGAGAGAGGGGAGAGAGAGTGAGAGAGATACTGTTTATGGAGATAGAGGGAGGAGAGAGAGAGGGACAGAGAGAGAGAGAGATACTGTTTATGGAGATAGGAGGAAAGAGAGAGAGAGGAGAGAGAGGGACGGAGAGAGAGATAGATACTGTTTATGGAGATAGGAGGAAAGAGAGAGGGACGGAGAGAGAGGAAAGAGGAGAGAGAGATGCTGTATATGGAGATAGCGGGAGGAAGGAGTGAGAGAGTGAGAGATACTGCTTATGGAGATAGAGGAGAGGGGAGAGAGAGTGAGAGAGATACTGTTTATGGCGATAGAGGGAGGAAAGAGCGAGAAAGAGAGAGAGAGAGGGAGCTCAGCTATATATCTCTTACAGATGCTATAAATAACCAGGGCTGGCTGAGGAGGTATCCATGGTAATGTCAAAACCACTGTTACACCAAAAATACTCCTCACCCAAACAGACAGAAATGAAGGGAAGAGGAGAGATGGAGAGAGAGAGGGATGGGAGAGAGATGGACAGAGAGAGAGGGGGATGAAGAGAGAGAGGGACGGATAGAGAGAGGGACTGAGAGAGAGAGGGACTGAGAGAGAGAGGGATGGAGAGAGAGGGACAGAGAGAGAGAGGGACAGAGAGAGAGGGATGGAGAGAGAGAGGGACGGATAGAGAGGGACGGAGAGAGAGAGGGAGAGAGAGGGACAGAGAGAGAGGGATGGAGAGAGAGAGGGATGGAGAGAGAGGGGGATGAAGAGAGAGAGGGACGGATAGAGAGAGGGACGGATAGAGAGAGGGACAGATAGAGAGAGGGACGGATAGAGAGGGACAGATAGAGGGACGGAGAGAGAGAGAGAGGGACGGAGAGAGAGAGAGAGGGACGGAGAGAGAGAGAGAGAGGGACGGAGAGAGAGAGAGAGGGACGGAGAGAGAGAGAGAGGGACGGAGAGAGAGAGAGAGGGACGGAGAGAGAGAGAGAGAGAGGGACGGAGAGAGAGAGAGAGGGACGGAGAGAGAGAGAGAGGGACGGATATAGAGAGAGGGACGGAGAGAGAGAGAGGGACGGAGAGAGAGAGGGACGGAGAGAGAGGGGGATGGGGCAAGTGTATGCTGCATGCTTGTTAAACTACTGTCAAATCAGATTAATGTTTTTAAATATCACATTTAAAATCAGAACTACAAAACAGATCACATAGGCTGCATCTTAAAGGTCACCCGATTCATAATATAGTGTTAGGGTTATAGGCCCTAGTCTAAAGTACGGTACTAAATAGGGCATAGGGTGCCATTTGTGGCCCTAGTCTAACGTACTGTACTAAATAGGGAATAGGGTGCCATTTGTGGCCCTAGTCTAACGTACTGTACTAAATAGGGAATAGGGTGCCATTTGTATATCTTATGATATACATTACAATCCTATTGTTAGGTCTTATCTCACATTCTTATGCCACAGGCCTACCATATCATGTCATACAATATGTAGTCAAGGTAACACAGTGACGCTGAGACTCACTTTTTCACTTAGAAAATGTACGCCAAGCTTAAGCCATTGATGTCAAAGTTTAACAAACCGCACACCTACAGTATACGGAGAAGTCTACTTTTAACAATTGCCACTGAAATGTTTACATTTACTTTAGGAACTGTCCAGAGGCAAAGTTTGGTAACGGTGTGACATTAAAATCTCCCTCAGTTTTTAACGTGACCACATTTTTCCAAAACTGTTAAATGTACTGTAAGATTCAAAGCAAAAAGATGAAGGTGTCAGCTATGACATGACACTTTAAGTAAACCCAACTATTTACTACAGTATGTGAAGTGGATCAACACCTGGTAACATAATGACGGTAACAGAATTACATCACCTGTCCGGTATAGAAATGGATATTTATGAAAATCAATCTGTTCATGTTGATGTATCCTGAATAGGTACAAAGGTAGACATATACAATATAGAACATTGTTATAGACTCCATTGCATGTTTTTGGTATTATTCTACATACAATTATTATTCTAAACCATATTTTGGTTGGTCCAGACCGAATCAAGTCTGTATCAATCACAGACATCTATGTTTCACAAGTTTGAACATCACAGAGATAGCTGACTAATTAAAATACTTAATTGTGTTCAATGTCAAAAAGTGGATAACGACGTTAACTACAGTATGGGCTCACTTTGTGCAACATCGCTTGACAACATAGCTAGCTAATGCGTTGATTTTGCATTGACCAAATGTAGTTTTGTATTTCAAAACTGTTCAGTTAACGTTAGCTAGCTAGCTAATGGATTACTAGCTAATGCTAAAATAATTATTGACATATTTGAATTAAAAACATTATTTTCCACAAGCTATAGTCCCAAAACAAATGTAGGGTTGCTAGACAAGACTGTTTGTCATTCGTTCTATCGGTTTGGCTGCAGAGACGCGACCCAGTCGTTCAGTCTTTTTGTTCTCTATCTATTGACGCGACCCAGTCGTTCAGTCTTTTGGTTCTGTATCTATGGACGCGACCCAGTCGTTCAGTCTTTTTGTTCTGTATCTATGGACGCGACCCAGTCGTTCAGTCTTTTTGTTCTGTATCTATGGACGCGACCCAGTCGTTCAGTCTTTTTGTTCTGTATCTATGGACGCGACCCAGTCGTTCAGTCTTTTTGTTCTGTATCTATGGACGCGACCCAGTCGTTCAGTCTTTTTGTTCTGTATCTATGGACGCGACCCAGTCGTTCAGTCTTTTTGTTCTGTATCTATGGACGCGACCCAGTCGTTCAGTCTTTTTGTTCTGTATCTATGGACGCGACCCAGTCGTTCAGTCTTTTTGTTCTGTATCTATGGACGCGACCCAGTCCATAGTTCAGTCTTTTTGTTCTGCATTTGTTTAAGCGTTTTTTTAGTGACATTTATTTGGATACATCCATAACAATGAACTAATGAGACACGATTTCGCCTGGCATAGAAAATGTGCTCTCTCGTTAGGACACTGTTGTTCAGAGGAGCTAGCCAACAACACAGCTAACAACACTCACTTCAAACTGAAGCTGGACACTGTTGTTCAGAGGAGCTAGCCAAAAACACAGCTAAAACAATCACTTCAAATTGAAGCTGGAAAGACTGCAAACTAGCTGCACTTCGTTTCGTTTGACCCTTTTTCAATTAACATTTCTTTGTGTTTATCCATAAAAATTATGCCAGCTGATTCATGATTTCGACTGGCTGAGAAACATTGCCTCCCTCTCTCTCTCGTCCCAACCCCTACACATTCATTACCATATTGAAACAATGTTGCACATTTTTGGAGAGACAGAGAGGAAAGTTTATACAAATCTCTGCTGTTGAAAACGAAATGTTTCTCTAAAAGAAATGTGAAATAACGTCTGGACGCTTTTTATAGAGGAGATCAAGTTTATAAATTGCCTGACTGGGCTGAGGAGACAGTGGATTGCGCAGTCAGATGGAACAGAGTAAATGGGCATTTTAACGTCATAGATTTAGCCGGTGGTAATTTGTGGAATAGACACCGGCTAGAATGCGCTATTAACCAAATCAGCATTCAGGATTAAACCCACCCGTTGTATAAAGTATAGTATAGTACAATAGAGTACAGTACAGTACAGTATAGTACAGTACGGTAGAGTTCAGTGCAGTACAGTAGAGCACAGTAGAGTGCAGAACAGAAAGGTAAAGAAAAGTAGATTAGAGTACAGTGTTGCACGTTATACCAAAACGTCAGTACATTTCTATACTAGAACATGAACATTTTTTATGTTTTTTGTTGTTGTTATGGATCAAGCCTGTCTTTCAACGCAGAGGACCCCTTATTATCCACTAGGCTAGACAATCTCTTTCAAAAATGATCCGCCGCAATTGTTGCAACCCTTTGAACTTGTTAGGGATAGGGTCTAGTTTCCTGAATTTCCAACTGACTGATGTGCCCAAAGTAAACTGCCTGTTACTCAGGCCCAGAAGCCAGGATAGGCATATAATTGGTAGCATTGGATAGAAAACACGTTGAAGTTTCTAAAACTGTTAAAATGATGTCTGAGACTATAACAGATTTGATATGGCAGGCGAAATCCTGAAGAAAATCCACCAGAATTGTTTTTTGAAGTCCCAAGCTCTTATAATATAACCTATTGTTCCTATGTAATTCCGTCTCCCAGATTGCAATTCATATGGCTTCCACTAGATGTCAACAGACTTTATTCAAGGTTTTAAGCCTGTTTTTTGAAAAACAAGCAAAAATTTTGAATTTTGGTTAGGAGAGCACTGGAACAAACTCAGTATTTCGGTCACGCGCTTACTAATTTTGCTTTCCTATTGAACATACTACTTTCCATATGAAATATAATAGTTTATTTACATTTATTTATTGTCTTTTATCGATGGCGGTTATGATGTCTTTTAGGACCTTGAGCGTGGCTGAGATGCACCCATGACCAGCTCGAAAACCAGATTGCATAGCAGATCTGTTTGTTAACTTGGCTTTCGAAGACTTTAGAAAGGCAGGGTGGGATAGATATAGGTCTGTAACAGTTTGGGTCTAGAGTGTCACCCCCTTTGAAGAGGGGGATGGCCACAGCAACTTTCCAATCTTTAGAGATCTCAGACAATACGAAAGAGAGGTTGAAAAGTATTTTCTATCCAATGCTACCAATTATATGCATATCCTGGTTCCTGGGCCTGAGTAACAAGCAGTTTACTTTGGGCACATCAGTCTGGTGGAAACTAGACCCTATCCCTAACAAGTTTTTAAGCATCTCCAATCCAAAATTAAATTTAGAACCCTTCAGTCATGCTGCCAAACATACCCTCGTAAAACTGACTATCCTACCGATCCTTGACTTCGGTGATGTCATTTACAAAACAGCTCCAACACTCTTTATCACAGTGCCATCCATGTTGTCACCAAAGACCCATATATTACCCACCACTGCGACCTGTATGCTCTTGTTGGCTGGTCCTCGCTACATATTCGTCGCCAAACCCACTGGTTACAGGTCATTTCTAAATCTTTGCTAGGTAAAGCCCCACCTTATCTCAGCTCACTGGTCACCATAGCAGCACCCACCCATAGCACACACTCCAGCAGGTAAATTTCACTGATCGTCCCCAAAGCCAACTCCTCCTTTGGCCACCTTTCCTCCCAGTTCTCAGCTGCCAGTGACTGGAAATAATTGCAAAAGTCACTGAAGCTGGAGACTTATATCTCCCTCACTAACTTTAAGCATCAGCTGTCAGAGCAGCTTACCGATCATTGCACCTGTACACAGGCCATCTGTAAATAGCCCACCTAACTACCTCATCCCCATATTGTTATTTATTCCTTTGCACCCCAGTATCTCTACTTGCACATTCATCTTCTGCACATCGATCACTCCAGTGTTAATTGCTAAATTGTAATTATTTGCCACTATGGCCTATTTATTGCCTTACCTCCCTAATCTTACTACATTTGCACACACTGTATATACATTTTTAGCTTCATGTTAGCTTCACTAACTCACTGCTAGCCTGGGATTCTGGGCTACATAATGTTAGCTCCACTAACTCACTGCTAGCCTGTACTCACTCAGTATGTAACCTGAGTGATTAATCTAATGATTAATCAACTTGGGCTCTGTCATCATGCTGATCCCATCTCATGACCAGCTTCAACTTGGGCTCTGTCATCATGCTGTTCCCATCTCATGACCAGCTTAAACATGGTCTCTGTCATCATGCTGTTCCCATCTCATGACCAGCTTCAACATGGTCTCTGTCATCATGCTGATCCCATCTCATGACCAGCTTCAACTTGGTCTCTGTCATCATGCTGATCCCTTTACTCTGTCTTCCTGCATGTATCACATGACTGCTCTGACATGTTGACACACAGGGACAAGTAAATGGTTTCTACCTCCCCCTCTTGCCCCTCTCTCTTCCCCCACTCTATCTATCTCCCTCCTCTCTCTCCCCCCTCTCTCTCTCCCCCTATCTCCCTCTCCCAATCTCACTCCTCTCTCTCTCGATTAAATTCAAGGGGTTTATTGGCATGGGAAACACATGTTAACATTGCCTAAGCAAGTGAAGTAGATAATAAACAAAAGTGAAATAAACAATAAAAATGAACAGTAAACATTACACTCACAGAAATTCCAAAAGAATAAAGACATTAGTCAAATTTTAAAAGAGACAGTAGATCTAGCTGGTCTGTAATAATATAATAGAGACAGTAGATATAGCTTGTCTGTCATATTATAGTAGAGCCAGTAGATATAGATGGTCTGTCATATTATAATAGAGACAGTATATATAGCTGGTCTGTCATATTATAATAGAGACAGTAAATCTAGCTGGTCTGTCATATTATAAAAGAGACAGTAGATCTAGCTGGTCTTTCATGTTATAAAAGAGACAGTAGATCTAGCTGGTCTGTCATAATATAATAGAGACAGTAGATATAGGTGGTCTGTCATATTATAATAGAGACAGTAGATCTAGCTGGTCTGTCATATTATAATAGAGACAGTAGATCTAGCTGGTCTGTCATATTATAAAAGAGACAGTAGATCTAGCTGGTCTGTCATAATATAATAGAGACAGTAGATATAGCTGGTCTGTCAAATTTTAAAAGAGACAGTAGATCTAGCTGGTCTGTAATAATATAATAGAGACAGTAGATATAGCTTGTCTGTCATATTATAGCAGAGACAGTAGATATAGATGGTCTGTCATATTATAATAGAGACAGTAGATATAGCTGGTCTGTAATAATATAATAGAGACAGTAGATATAGCTTGTTTGTCAAATTATAATAGAGACAGTAGATCTAGCTGGTCTGTCATAATATAATAGCGACAGTAGATATAGCTGGTCTGTCATTTTATAATAGAGACAGTAGATCTAGCTGGTCTGTCATAATATAATAGAGACAGTAGATCTAGCTGGTCTTTCATGTTATAAAAGAGACAGTAGATCTAGCTGGTCTGTAATAATATAATAGAGACAGTAGATCTAGCTGGTCTGTCATATTATAATAGAGACAGTAGATCTAGATGGCCTGTCATATTATAATAGAGACAGTAGATCTAGCTAGTCTGTCATATTATAATAGAGACAGTAGTTCTAGCTGGTCTGTCATAATATAATAGAGACTGTAGATCTAGCTGGTCTGTCATATTATAATAGAGACAGTAGATCTAGCTGGTCTGTCATATTATAATAGAGACAGTAGATCTAGCTGGTCTGTAATAATATGATAGAGACAGTAGATCTAGCTGGTCTGTCCTAATATAATAGAGACAGTAGATCTAGCTGGTCTGTCATAATATAATAGAGACCGTAGATATAGCTGGTCTGTCATATTATAATAGAGACAGTAGATCTAGCTGGTCTGTCATATTATAAAAGAGACAGTAGATGTAGCTGGTCTGTCATATTATAATAGAGACAGTAGATCTATCTGGTCTGTCATATTATAATAGAGACAGTAGATCTAGCTGGACAGTCATATTATAAAATAGACAATAGATCTAGCTGGTCTGTCATAATATAATAGAGACAGTAGATCTAGCTGGTCTGTCATAATATTATAGAGACAGTAGATATAGCTGGTCTGTCATATTATAATAGAGACAGCAGATCTAGCTGGTCTGTCATTTTATAACAGAGACAGTATATCTAGCTGGTCTGTCATAATATAATAGAGACAGTAGATCTAGCTGGTCTTTAATTTCATAATAGAGACAGTAGATCTAGCTGATCTTTCATATTATAATAGCGACAGTAAATATAGCTGCTCTGTCATATTATAAAAGAGACAGTAGATCTAGCTGGTCTGTCATATTATAATAGAGACAGTAGATCTAGCTGGTCTGTCATATAATAAAAGAGACAGTAGATCTAGCTGGTCTGTCATAATATAATAGAGACAGTAGATATAGCTGGTCTGTCAAATTTTAAAAGAGACAGTAGATCTAGCTGGTCTGTAATAATATAATAGAGACAGTAGATATAGCTTGTCTGTCATATTATAGTAGAGACAGTAGATATAGATGGTCTGTCATATTATAATAGAGACAGTAGATATAGCTGGTCTGTAATAATATAATAGAGACAGTAGATCTAGCTGGTCTGTCATAATATAATAGCGACAGTAGATATAGCTGGTCTGTCATTTTATAATAGAGACAGTAGATCTAACTGGTCTGTCATAATATAATAGAGACAGTAGATCTAGCTGGTCTTTCATGTTATAAAAGAGACAGTAGATCTAGCTGGTCTGTAATAATATAATAGAGACAGTAGATATAGGTGGTCTGTCATAATATAATAGAGACAGTAGATCTAGATGGCCTGTCATATTATAATAGAGACAGTAGATCTAGCTAGTCTGTCATATTATAATAGAGACAGTAGTTCTAGCTGGTCTGTCATAATATAATAGAGACTGTAGATCTAGCTGGTCTGTCATATTATAATAGAGACAGTAGATCTAGCTGGTCTGTCATATTATAATAGAGACAGTAGATCTAGCTGGTCTGTAATAATATGATAGAGACAGTAGATCTAGCTGGTCTGTCCTAATATAATAGAGACAGTAGATCTAGCTGGTCTGTCATAATATAATAGAGACCGTAGATATAGCTGGTCTGTCATATTATAATAGAGACAGTAGATCTAGCTGGTCTGTCATAATATAATAGAGACAGTAGACATAGCTATTCTGTCATATTATAATAGAGACAGTAGATCTAGCTGGTCTGTCATATTATAAAAGAGACAGTTGATCTAGCTGGTCTGTCATAATATAATAGAGACAGTAGAACAGCTGGTCTGTCATACTATAATAGAGACAGTAGATCTAGCTGGTCTGTCATATTATAAAAGAGACAGTAGATCTAGCTGGTCTGTCATATTATAATAGAGACAGTAGATCTAGCTGGTCTGTCATATTATAATAGAGACAGTAGATCTAGCTGGACAGTCATATTATAAAATAGACAATAGATCTAGCTGGTCTGTCATAATATAATAGAGACAGTAGATCTAGCTGGTCTGTCATAATATTATAGAGACAGTAGATATAGCTGGTCTGTCATATTATAATAGAGACAGCAGATCTAGCTGGTCTGTCATTTTATAACAGAGACAGTAGATCTAGCTGGTCTGTCATAATATAATAGAGACAGTAGATCTAGCTGGTCTTTCATTTTATAATAGAGACAGTAGATCTAGCTGATCTTTCATATTATAATAGCGACAGTAAATATAGCTGGTCTGTCATATTATAAAAGAGACAGTAGATCTAGCTTGTCTGTCATAATATAATAGAGACAGTAGATCTAGCTGGTCTGTCATCATATAATAGAGACAGTAGATCTAGCTGGTCTGTCATATTATAAAAGAGACAGTAGATCTAGCTGGTCTGTCATAATATAATAGAGACAGTAGATCTAGCTTTTCTGTCATAATATTATAGAGACAGTAGATATAGCTGGTCTGTCATATTATAATAGAGACAGTAGATATAGCTGGTCTGTCATATTATAATAGAGACAGTAGATCTAGCTGGTCTGTCATTTTATAACAGAGACAGTAGATCTAGCTGTTCTGTAATAATGCAATAGAGACAGTAGATATAGCTGGTCTGTCATATTATAATAGAGACAGTAGATCTAGCTGGACAGTCATATTATAAAATAGACAATAGATCTAGCTGGTCTGTCATAATATAATAGAGACAGTAGATCTAGCTGGTCTATCATATTATAATAGAGACAGTAGATCTAGCTGGACAGTCATATTATAAAAGAGACAGTATATCTAGCTGGTCTGTCATAATATAATAGAGACAGTAGATCTAGCTGGTCTGTCATAATATAATAGAGACAGTAGATATAGCTGGTCTGTCTAATTTTAAAAGAGACAGTAGATCTAGCTGGTCTGTAATAATATAATAGAGACAGTAGATATAGCTTGTCTGTCATATTATAGTAGAGACAGTAGATATAGATGGTCTGTCATATTATAATAGAGACAGTAGATATAGCTGGTCTGTAATAATATAATAGAGACAGTAGATATAGCTTGTTTGTCAAATTATAATAGAGACAGTAGATCTAGCTGGTCTGTCATAATATAATAGCGACAGTAGATATAGCTGGTCTGTCATTTTATAATAGAGACAGTAGATCTAACTGGTCTGTCATAATATAATAGAGACAGTAGATCTAGCTGGTCTTTCATGTTATAAAAGAGACAGTAGATCTAGCTGGTCTGTAATAATATAATAGAGACAGTAGATATAGGTGGTCTGTCATATTATAATAGAGACAGTAGATCTAGATGGCCTGTCATATTATAATAGAGACAGTAGATCTAGCTAGTCTGTCATATTATAATAGAGACAGTAGTTCTAGCTGGTCTGTCATAATATAATAGAGACTGTAGATCTAGCTGGTCTGTCATATTATAATAGAGACAGTAGATCTAGCTGGTCTGTCATATTATAATAGAGACAGTAGATCTAGCTGGTCTGTAATAATATGATAGAGACAGTAGATCTAGCTGGTCTGTCCTAATATAATAGAGACAGTAGATCTAGCTGGTCTGTCATAATATAATAGAGACCGTAGATATAGCTGGTCTGTCATATTATAATAGAGACAGTAGATCTAGCTGGTCTGTCATAATATAATAGAGACAGTAGACATAGCTATTCTGTCATATTATAATAGAGACAGTAGATCTAGCTGGTCTGTCATATTATAAAAGAGACAGTAGATCTAGCTGGTCTGTCATAATATAATAGAGACAGTAGATCAGCTGGTCTGTCATACTATAATAGAGACAGTAGATCTAGCTGGTCTGTCATATTATAATAGAGACAGTAGATCTAGCTGGACAGTCATATTATAAAATAGAGAATAGATCTAGCTGGTCTGTCATAATATAATAGAGACAGTAGATATAGCTGGTCTATCATATTATAATAGAGACAGTAGATCTAGCTGGTCTGTCATATTATAAAAGAGAAAATAGATCTAGCTGGTCTGTCATAATATAATAGAGACAGTAGATCTAGCTGGTCTGTCATAATATTATAGAGACAGTAGATATAGCTGGTCTGTCATATTATAATAGAGACAGCAGATCTAGCTGGTCTGTCATTTTATAACAGAGACAGTAGATCTAGCTGGTCTGTCATAATATAATAGAGACAGTAGATCTAGCTGGTCTGTCATAATATAATAGAGACAGTAGATCTAGCTTGTCTTTCATTTTATAATAGAGACAGTAGATCTAGCTGATCTTTCATATTATAATAGCGACAGTAAATATAGCTGGTCTGTCATATTATAAAAGAGACAGTAGATCTAGCTGGTCTGTCATAATATAATAGAGACAGTAGATCTAGCTGGTCTGTCATAATATAACAGAGACAGTAGATCTAGCTGGTCTGTCATATTATATAAGAGACAGTTCATCTAGCTGTTCTGTCATGTTATAAAAGAGACTGTTGATCTAGCTGGTCTGTCATATTATAATAGAGACAGTAGATCTAGCTGGTCTGTCATAATATAATAGAGACAGTAGATCTAGCTGGTCTGTCATATTATAAAAGAGACAGTAGATCTAGCTGGTCTGTCATAATATAATAGAGACAGTAGATCTAGCTTTTCTGTCATAATATTATAGAGACAGTAGATATAGCTGGTCTGTCATATTATAATAGAGACAGTAGATATAGCTGGTCTGTCATATTATAATAGAGACAGTAGATCTAGCTGGTCTGTCATTTTATAACAGAGACAGTAGATCTAGCTGTTCTGTAATAATGCAATAGAGACAGTAGATATAGCTGGTCTGTCATATTATAATAGAGACAGTAGATCTAGCTGGACAGTCATATTATAAAATAGACAATAGATCTAGCTGGTCTGTCATAATATAATAGAGACAGTAGATCTAGCTGGTCTATCATATTATAATAGAGACAGTAGATCTAGCTGGACAGTCATATTATAAAAGAGACAGTATATCTAGCTGGTCTGTCATAATATAATAGAGACAGTAGATCTAGCTGGTCTGTCATAATATAATAGAGACAGTAGATATAGCTGGTCTGTCTAATTTTAAAAGAGACAGTAGATCTAGCTGGTCTGTAATAATATAATAGAGACAGTAGATATAGCTTGTCTGTCATATTATAGTAGAGACAGTAGATATAGCTTGTCTGTCATATTATAGTAGAGACAGTAGATATAGATGGTCTGTCATATTATAATAGAGACAGTAGATATAGCTGGTCTGTAATAATATAATAGAGACAGTAGATATAGCTTGTTTGTCAAATTATAATAGAGACAGTAGATCTAGCTGGTCTGTCATAATATAATAGCGACAGTAGATATAGCTGGTCTGTCATTTTATAATAGAGACAGTAGATCTAACTGGTCTGTCATAATATAATAGAGACAGTAGATCTAGCTGGTCTTTCATGTTATAAAAGAGACAGTAGATCTAGCTGGTCTGTAATAATATAATAGAGACAGTAGATATAGGTGGTCTGTCATATTATAATAGAGACAGTAGATCTAGATGGCCTGTCATATTATAATAGAGACAGTAGATCTAGCTAGTCTGTCATATTATAATAGAGACAGTAGTTCTAGCTGGTCTGTCATAATATAATAGAGACTGTAGATCTAGCTGGTCTGTCATATTATAATAGAGACAGTAGATCTAGCTGGTCTGTCATATTATAATAGAGACAGTAGATCTAGCTGGTCTGTAATAATATGATAGAGACAGTAGATCTAGCTGGTCTGTCCTAATATAATAGAGACAGTAGATCTAGCTGGTCTGTCATAATATAATAGAGACCGTAGATATAGCTGGTCTGTCATATTATAATAGAGACAGTAGATCTAGCTGGTCTGTCATAATATAATAGAGACAGTAGACATAGCTATTCTGTCATATTATAATAGAGACAGTAGATCTAGCTGGTCTGTCATATTATAAAAGAGACAGTAGATCTAGCTGGTCTGTCATAATATAATAGAGACAGTAGATCAGCTGGTCTGTCATACTATAATAGAGACAGTAGATCTAGCTGGTCTGTCATATTATAATAGAGACAGTAGATCTAGCTGGACAGTCATATTATAAAATAGAGAATAGATCTAGCTGGTCTGTCATAATATAATAGAGACAGTAGATATAGCTGGTCTATCATATTATAATAGAGACAGTAGATCTAGCTGGTCTGTCATATTATAAAAGAGAAAATAGATCTAGCTGGTCTGTCATAATATAATAGAGACAGTAGATCTAGCTGGTCTGTCATAATATTATAGAGACAGTAGATATAGCTGGTCTGTCATATTATAATAGAGACAGCAGATCTAGCTGGTCTGTCATTTTATAACAGAGACAGTAGATCTAGCTGGTCTGTCATAATATAATAGAGACAGTAGATCTAGCTGGTCTGTCATAATATAATAGAGACAGTAGATCTAGCTTGTCTTTCATTTTATAATAGAGACAGTAGATCTAGCTGATCTTTCATATTATAATAGCGACAGTAAATATAGCTGGTCTGTCATATTATAAAAGAGACAGTAGATCTAGCTGGTCTGTCATAATATAATAGAGACAGTAGATCTAGCTGGTCTGTCATAATATAACAGAGACAGTAGATCTAGCTGGTCTGTCATATTATATAAGAGACAGTTCATCTAGCTGTTCTGTCATGTTATAAAAGAGACTGTTGATCTAGCTGGTCTGTCATATTATAATAGAGACAGTAGATCTAGCTGGTCTGTCATAATATAATAGAGACAGTAGATTTAGCTTTTCTGTCATAATATTATAGAGACAGTAGATATAGCTGGTCTGTCATATTATAATAGAGACAGTAGATATAGCTGGTCTGTCATATTATAATAGAGACAGTAGATCTAGCTGGTCTGTCATTTTATAACAGAGACAGTAGATCTAGCTGGTCTGTAATAATATAATAGAGACAGTAGACATAGCTATTCTGTCATATTATAATAGAGACAGTAGATCTAGCTGGTCTGTCATATTATAAAAGAGACAGTAGATCTAGCTGGTCTTTCATAATATAATAGAGACAGTAGAACAGCTGGTCTGTCATACTATAATAGAGACAGTAGATCTAGCTGGTCTGTCATATTATAAAAGAGACAGTAGATCTAGCTGGTCTGTCATATTATAATAGAGACAGTAGATCTAGCTGGTCTGTCATATTATAATAGAGACAGTAGATCTAGCTGGACAGTCATATTATAAAATAGACAATAGATCTAGCTGGTCTGTCATAATATAATAGAGACAGTAGATCTAGCTGGTCTGTCATAATATTATAGAGACAGTAGATATAGCTGGTCTGTCATATTATAATAGAGACAGCAGATCTAGCTGGTCTGTCATTTTATAACAGAGACAGTAGATCTAGCTGGTCTGTCATAATATAATAGAGACAGTAGATCTAGCTGGTCTTTCATTTTATAATAGAGACAGTAGATCTAGCTGATCTTTCATATTATAATAGCGACAGTAAATATAGCTGGTCTGTCATATTATAAAAGAGACAGTAGATCTAGCTGGTCTGTCATAATATAATAGAGACAGTAGATCTAGCTGGTCTGTCATCATATAATAGAGACAGTAGATCTAGCTGGTCTGTCATATTATAAAAGAGACAGTAGATCTAGCTGGTCTGTCATAATATAATAGAGACAGTAGATCTAGCTTTTCTGTCATAATATTATAGAGACAGTAGATATAGCTGGTCTGTCATATTATAATAGAGACAGTAGATATAGCTGGTCTGTCATATTATAATAGAGACAGTAGATCTAGCTGGTCTGTCATTTTATAACAGAGACAGTAGATCTAGCTGTTCTGTAATAATGTAATAGAGACAGTAGATATAGCTGGTCTGTCATATTATAATAGAGACAGTAGATCTAGCTGGACAGTCATATTATAAAATAGACAATAGATCTAGCTGGTCTGTCATAATATAATAGAGACAGTAGATCTAGCTGGTCTATCATATTATAATAGAGACAGTAGATCTAGCTGGTCTGTCATATTATAAAAGAGACAGTATATCTAGCTGGTCTGTCATAATATAATAGAGACAGTAGATCTAGCTGGTCTGTCATAATATAATAGAGACAGTAGATATAGCTGGTCTGTCTAATTTTAAAAGAGACAGTAGATCTAGCTGGTCTGTAATAATATAATAGAGACAGTAGATATAGCTTGTCTGTGATATTATAGTAGAGACAGTAGATATAGATGGTCTGTCATATTATAATAGAGACAGTAGATATAGCTGGTCTGTAATAATATAATAGAGACAGTAGATATAGCTTGTTTGTCAAATTATAATAGAGACAGTAGACCTAGCTGGTCTGTCATAATATAATAGCGACAGTAGATATAGCTGGTCTGTCATTTTATAATAGAGACAGTAGATCTAACTGGTCTGTCATAATATAATAGAGACAGTAGATCTAGCTGGTCTTTCATGTTATAAAAGAGACAGTAGATCTAGCTGGTCTGTAATAATATAATAGAGACAGTAGATATAGGTGGTCTGTCATATTATAATAGAGACAGTAGATCTAGATGGCCTGTCATATTATAATAGAGACAGTAGATCTAGCTAGTCTGTCATATTATAATAGAGACAGTAGTTCTAGCTGGTCTGTCATAATATAATAGAGACTGTAGATCTAGCTGGTCTGTCATATTATAATAGAGACAGTAGATCTAGCTGGTCTGTCATATTATAATAGAGACAGTAGATCTAGCTGGTCTGTAATAATATGATAGAGACAGTAGATCTAGCTGGTCTGTCCTAATATAATAGAGACAGTAGATCTAGCTGGTCTGTCATAATATAATAGAGACCGTAGATATAGCTGGTCTGTCATAATATAATAGAGACAGTAGATCTAGCTGGTCTGTCATAATATAATAGAGACAGTAGACATAGCTATTCTGTCATATTATAATAGAGACAGTAGATCTAGCTGGTCTGTCATATTATAAAAGAGACAGTAGATCTAGCTGGTCTGTCATAATATAATAGAGACAGTAGATCAGCTGGTCTGTCATACTATAATAGAGACAGTAGATCTAGCTGGTCTGTCATATTATAATAGAGACAGTAGATCTAGCTGGACAGTCATATTATAAAATAGAGAATAGATCTAGCTGGTCTGTCATAATATAATAGAGACAGTAGATATAGCTGGTCTATCATATTATAATAGAGACAGTAGATCTAGCTGGTCTGTCATATTATAAAAGAGAAAATAGATCTAGCTGGTCTGTCATAATATAATAGAGACAGTAGATCTAGCTGGTCTGTCATAATATTATAGAGACAGTAGATATAGCTGGTCTGTCATATTATAATAGAGACAGCAGATCTAGCTGGTCTGTCATTTTATAACAGAGACAGTAGATCTAGCTGGTCTGTCATAATATAATAGAGACAGTAGATCTAGCTGGTCTTTCATTTTATAATAGAGACAGTAGATCTAGCTGATCTTTCATATTATAATAGCGACAGTAAATATAGCTGGTCTGTCATATTATAAAAGAGACAGTAGATCTAGCTGGTCTGTCATAATATAATAGAGACAGTAGATCTAGCTGGTCTGTCATAATATAACAGAGACAGTAGATCTAGCTGGTCTGTCATATTATATAAGAGACAGTTCATCTAGCTGGTCTGTCATGTTATAAAAGAGACTGTTGATCTAGCTGGTCTGTCATATTATAATAGAGACAGTAGATCTAGCTGGTCTGTCATAATATAATAGAGACAGTAGATTTAGCTTTTCTGTCATAATATTATAGAGACAGTAGATATAGCTGGTCTGTCATATTATAATAGAGACAGTAGATCTAGCTAGTCTGTCATATTATAATAGAGACAGTAGTTCTAGCTGGTCTGTCATAATATAATAGAGACTGTAGATCTAGCTGGTCTGTCATATTATAATAGAGACAGTAGATCTAGCTGGTCTGTCATATTATAATAGAGACAGTAGATCTAGCTGGTCTGTAATAATATGATAGAGACAGTAGATCTAGCTGGTCTGTCCTAATATAATAGAGACAGTAGATCTAGCTGGTCTGTCATAATATAATAGAGACCGTAGATATAGCTGGTCTGTCATAATATAATAGAGACAGTAGATCTAGCTGGTCTGTCATAATATAATAGAGACAGTAGACATAGCTATTCTGTCATATTATAATAGAGACAGTAGATCTAGCTGGTCTGTCATATTATAAAAGAGACAGTAGATCTAGCTGGTCTGTCATAATATAATAGAGACAGTAGATCAGCTGGTCTGTCATACTATAATAGAGACAGTAGATCTAGCTGGTCTGTCATATTATAATAGAGACAGTAGATCTAGCTGGACAGTCATATTATAAAATAGAGAATAGATCTAGCTGGTCTGTCATAATATAATAGAGACAGTAGATATAGCTGGTCTATCATATTATAATAGAGACAGTAGATCTAGCTGGTCTGTCATATTATAAAAGAGAAAATAGATCTAGCTGGTCTGTCATAATATAATAGAGACAGTAGATCTAGCTGGTCTGTCATAATATTATAGAGACAGTAGATATAGCTGGTCTGTCATATTATAATAGAGACAGCAGATCTAGCTGGTCTGTCATTTTATAACAGAGACAGTAGATCTAGCTGGTCTGTCATAATATAATAGAGACAGTAGATCTAGCTGGTCTTTCATTTTATAATAGAGACAGTAGATCTAGCTGATCTTTCATATTATAATAGCGACAGTAAATATAGCTGGTCTGTCATATTATAAAAGAGACAGTAGATCTAGCTGGTCTGTCATAATATAATAGAGACAGTAGATCTAGCTGGTCTGTCATAATATAACAGAGACAGTAGATCTAGCTGGTCTGTCATATTATATAAGAGACAGTTCATCTAGCTGGTCTGTCATGTTATAAAAGAGACTGTTGATCTAGCTGGTCTGTCATATTATAATAGAGACAGTAGATCTAGCTGGTCTGTCATAATATAATAGAGACAGTAGATTTAGCTTTTCTGTCATAATATTATAGAGACAGTAGATATAGCTGGTCTGTCATATTATAATAGAGACAGTAGATATAGCTGGTCTGTCATATTATAATAGAGACAGTAGATCTAGCTGGTCTGTCATTTTATAACAGAGACAGTAGATCTAGCTGGTCTGTAATAATGTAATAGAGGCAGTAGATATAGCTGGTCTGTCATATTATAATAGAGACAGTAGATCTAGCTGGTCTGTCATATTATAAAAGAGACAGTAGATCTAGCTGGTCTGTCATATTATAATAGAGACAGTAGATCTAGCTGGTCTGTCATATTATAATAGAGACAGTAGATCTAGCTGGACAGTCATATTATAAAATAGACAATAGATCTAGCTGGTCTGTCATAATATAATAGAGACAGTAGATCTAGCTGGTCTGTCATAATATTATAGAGACAGTAGATATAGCTGGTCTGTCATATTATAATAGAGACAGCAGATCTAGCTGGTCTGTCATTTTATAACAGAGACAGTAGATCTAGCTGGTCTGTCATAATATAATAGAGACAGTAGATCTAGCTGGTCTTTCATTTTATAATAGAGACAGTAGATCTAGCTGATCTTTCATATTATAATAGCGACAGTAAATATAGCTGGTCTGTCATATTATAAAAGAGACAGTAGATCTAGCTGGTCTGTCATAATATAATAGAGACAGTAGATCTAGCTGGTCTGTCATCATATAATAGAGACAGTAGATCTAGCTGGTCTGTCATATTATAAAAGAGACAGTAGATCTAGCTGGTCTGTCATAATATAATAGAGACAGTAGATCTAGCTTTTCTGTCATAATATTATAGAGACAGTAGATATAGCTGGTCTGTCATATTATAATAGAGACAGTAGATATAGCTGGTCTGTCATATTATAATAGAGACAGTAGATCTAGCTGGTCTGTCATTTTATAACAGAGACAGTAGATCTAGCTGTTCTGTAATAATGTAATAGAGACAGTAGATATAGCTGGTCTGTCATATTATAATAGAGACAGTAGATCTAGCTGGACAGTCATATTATAAAATAGACAATAGATCTAGCTGGTCTGTCATAATATAATAGAGACAGTAGATCTAGCTGGTCTATCATATTATAATAGAGACAGTAGATCTAGCTGGTCTGTCATATTATAAAAGAGACAGTATATCTAGCTGGTCTGTCATAATATAATAGAGACAGTAGATCTAGCTGGTCTGTCATAATATAATAGAGACAGTAGATATAGCTGGTCTGTCTAATTTTAAAAGAGACAGTAGATCTAGCTGGTCTGTAATAATATAATAGAGACAGTAGATATAGCTTGTCTGTGATATTATAGTAGAGACAGTAGATATAGATGGTCTGTCATATTATAATAGAGACAGTAGATATAGCTGGTCTGTAATAATATAATAGAGACAGTAGATATAGCTTGTTTGTCAAATTATAATAGAGACAGTAGACCTAGCTGGTCTGTCATAATATAATAGCGACAGTAGATATAGCTGGTCTGTCATTTTATAATAGAGACAGTAGATCTAACTGGTCTGTCATAATATAATAGAGACAGTAGATCTAGCTGGTCTTTCATGTTATAAAAGAGACAGTAGATCTAGCTGGTCTGTAATAATATAATAGAGACAGTAGATATAGGTGGTCTGTCATATTATAATAGAGACAGTAGATCTAGATGGCCTGTCATATTATAATAGAGACAGTAGATCTAGCTAGTCTGTCATATTATAATAGAGACAGTAGTTCTAGCTGGTCTGTCATAATATAATAGAGACTGTAGATCTAGCTGGTCTGTCATATTATAATAGAGACAGTAGATCTAGCTGGTCTGTCATATTATAATAGAGACAGTAGATCTAGCTGGTCTGTAATAATATGATAGAGACAGTAGATCTAGCTGGTCTGTCCTAATATAATAGAGACAGTAGATCTAGCTGGTCTGTCATAATATAATAGAGACCGTAGATATAGCTGGTCTGTCATAATATAATAGAGACAGTAGATCTAGCTGGTCTGTCATAATATAATAGAGACAGTAGACATAGCTATTCTGTCATATTATAATAGAGACAGTAGATCTAGCTGGTCTGTCATATTATAAAAGAGACAGTAGATCTAGCTGGTCTGTCATAATATAATAGAGACAGTAGATCAGCTGGTCTGTCATACTATAATAGAGACAGTAGATCTAGCTGGTCTGTCATATTATAATAGAGACAGTAGATCTAGCTGGACAGTCATATTATAAAATAGAGAATAGATCTAGCTGGTCTGTCATAATATAATAGAGACAGTAGATATAGCTGGTCTATCATATTATAATAGAGACAGTAGATCTAGCTGGTCTGTCATATTATAAAAGAGAAAATAGATCTAGCTGGTCTGTCATAATATAATAGAGACAGTAGATCTAGCTGGTCTGTCATAATATTATAGAGACAGTAGATATAGCTGGTCTGTCATATTATAATAGAGACAGCAGATCTAGCTGGTCTGTCATTTTATAACAGAGACAGTAGATCTAGCTGTTCTGTAATAATGTAATAGAGACAGTAGATATAGCTGGTCTGTCATATTATAATAGAGACAGTAGATCTAGCTGGACAGTCATATTATAAAATAGACAATAGATCTAGCTGGTCTGTCATAATATAATAGAGACAGTAGATCTAGCTGGTCTATCATATTATAATAGAGACAGTAGATCTAGCTGGTCTGTCATATTATAAAAGAGACAGTATATCTAGCTGGTCTGTCATAATATAATAGAGACAGTAGATCTAGCTGGTCTGTCATAATATAATAGAGACAGTAGATATAGCTGGTCTGTCTAATTTTAAAAGAGACAGTAGATCTAGCTGGTCTGTAATAATATAATAGAGACAGTAGATATAGCTTGTCTGTGATATTATAGTAGAGACAGTAGATATAGATGGTCTGTCATATTATAATAGAGACAGTAGATATAGCTGGTCTGTAATAATATAATAGAGACAGTAGATATAGCTTGTTTGTCAAATTATAATAGAGACAGTAGACCTAGCTGGTCTGTCATAATATAATAGCGACAGTAGATATAGCTGGTCTGTCATTTTATAATAGAGACAGTAGATCTAACTGGTCTGTCATAATATAATAGAGACAGTAGATCTAGCTGGTCTTTCATGTTATAAAAGAGACAGTAGATCTAGCTGGTCTGTAATAATATAATAGAGACAGTAGATATAGGTGGTCTGTCATATTATAATAGAGACAGTAGATCTAGATGGCCTGTCATATTATAATAGAGACAGTAGATCTAGCTAGTCTGTCATATTATAATAGAGACAGTAGTTCTAGCTGGTCTGTCATAATATAATAGAGACTGTAGATCTAGCTGGTCTGTCATATTATAATAGAGACAGTAGATCTAGCTGGTCTGTCATATTATAATAGAGACAGCAGATCTAGCTGGTCTGTCATTTTATAACAGAGACAGTAGATCTAGCTGGTCTGTCATAATATAATAGAGACAGTAGATCTAGCTGGTCTTTCATTTTATAATAGAGACAGTAGATCTAGCTGATCTTTCATATTATAATAGCGACAGTAAATATAGCTGGTCTGTCATATTATAAAAGAGACAGTAGATCTAGCTGGTCTGTCATAATATAATAGAGACAGTAGATCTAGCTGGTCTGTCATAATATAACAGAGACAGTAGATCTAGCTGGTCTGTCATATTATATAAGAGACAGTC